>NW_008619388.1:0-21543 GCF_000691845.1 Merops nubicus | reverse complement strand
AGGGAATCATTCTGTTTATATCTCATATATATATATATCAGAAAGACAGTGTAATCTTTGTCTAGATCAGAGTATGAAGTTCTATTGTGGTTGCATTCAACTTGAAAACCCAACCAGATATTAGCTGCTAGTGTTTTAATTGGATGAGATTCTTTCTTCCAATGTACATTTCAGTCAGTAATGATAACCACCACTTAGCATCACAACTTAACTGGTTAAAACTCTCTTTTACTTGGGAGATCAATTTCTCCTGTTAGAATGAACTCCAGACACATCTTGTTACATGAACCTGAGCCCAGAATCCAAATGCACAGTGTTTATTTGAGATAAATGGAAGTTAAGTGTCTAAATACCTGTGTGAATCTTGATGCACATCTTGTAGCACAACATCAAGAGATTATGTACATCAGTATTACCATTTCTACAGAAATAACCAGTCATTTACATTTATGCAGACATAAATTAGGATAATGTGATTTACTTCAATTTATGCTCAGAAGCAGAGAATCTGTGTCAGCCCTCTTAAAAATGAATGTTGTTGCAGTTAGTGTAGGTTTGGCAAAAGCCAGAGTAGAAAAGGAAGAATGGCAATTCTTCTAACCCTAAAGTGTTCGGCTCCACTGGCTCTGGTACACACCATTCTTCAAATAAACAACCTTTTTCTTTTGAAGGCCTCAATTCAACAGGAACCTAAGTGAGTAAAACAAATTTAAGATGCCTCCAGCTCCCTTTTCTATAAATACCATAGATCGTCTCAATGAAACAAAAGGCAGGGAGCACCAGTAAAAGGTTGTGTTTGCATATACAGTGTAAACTGAAAAGCCTCAGGTATTAGATAAAATCCTACATTGACCCAATGAGGCATGACATTGATGAAACTATGTACCTAGTACATTCAGAACACGTAGGTTAAAGACCTTTGCCTACCACACAAATAGAGGCCTGTAATCAAAATCAAACTCCCACATCTTGCTCTTAAAATTTGTGGGATAAGTGTAAGGTTTAATGCAGGTAATTTTTCAACAGTGGCAGTTATGTTTCCTAGAGCTGGAATGTGCCTCTTTATCACTGCATAGACACTCCGTCTCAGTTGCGATGTGACTGAAGTTTGTTTAACACGCAGAAAGGTGAATAAAAGGATCACTGTCTTTTTAACCTCTGTGAAGATATCACCTTTCACATGATTTTATTTGCAAGTAAATCAAGCACATCATTTCTGGGTTCCTATTGTTCAGAGAAAATGTGATTTCTATCTGATGGCCTCTCATAACATTTTACCTTACGCGGGAAGCTATTGTTGGCTGTTTGATCAAAGTGCCACACTGTTTTTACAAGAGATGACTGATGAGCTGTACAGACATAGATCATTGTCAAAAGCAGAAAATAATGATGGTAAATGCTTTTATCATTTTCCAAGTTCTTGCCTAGAAAGCTTTTCCATTGATTAGTGTAGAACCTAGTAGAAAGTAGAGGTGATGAGGTTTGATTAGGACACACTAAAACTTGTCACATTAGTTAAATACACAGATATTGTTGTGCTGTAGAGTCCTTGAAACTTTAAAAAAAAAAAAAAAGGCAAGAATGCTTTCTTTGTGAAATTTCACTGTACTTACATGGGAATTCAGAAAGCTGAGACTGGTGTTCTCACCTCATTACTTACATGTAATTTTCTTCATGCTTCCTTCTTTTCAGTTTGGCTGACATTAAAAAATCCTTTTGTAAGTATGCAAGCATCTGTATCTACATGTACACCAGCGATGTCCAACTCTTTTAGTCCACAGTCCAAACATTTAGAAAATATTAGCCAGCCACAGTCAATATATCATGGCAATTAATTTGCCCTGTTCTCCTTTCTTTGCATTCAGATGGCACACAGAAAATGGAAACTGTCTACACCTCTTCAGGCAGTGTGGAGCTGATGTAGGCCAGCTTTTGTGCCTCCCTTGCTACTGCCCCAAACACAGGAGGCACACTGATACAGGGAGGGAATATGGTTAAGCACACTGTGCTCCATCTGTCTCTAGCTGGTGCGTGGTTCTTGGGGAATCATAGGTAGGTGATACACGCAAGGATAATCCTCAGGGTTGTTTTTTACCAGAAATAAAGAATGAGACCATGAAACAGAATATCAGGTCACCTTTCAACTGTCTTGGGTTGCTGGGAGCATAGAAGTAAAGAAGTAGCCTTTTCAGAGGTGTTTTGTGATGCTGGTCAAGCTCCTTTCTAACTGTCATACAGACCATAGTCAAAACAGCAGCCAAAGCTGCTCCCTTTCATTCTCTGCTGAGCAGCAGTGGTGGGACTCTTGCTTCAATTCTGCAGCTTCTCCAGAAGCTGCTTAGAAGTAGTGGAAACAATCTAGGAAGCAGACCATCCTATGCCTTTCCCACAGTAACAAGATGGTTTCAGAGATCTTAAGATAGGACTGAAGGAACATGTGTTCAGCTCCAGACTGCTACATGATTTCTCGCCAATTGTCCTCAATGTAAGGAAAATATGATCATTATTAATAATAATTCACAACTTCAGAAGTGACAGCTTGTTTCCCTAGAAAAAGTTAGGGATTTTAGATCTAAATTATTTTATGTTTATCTACATCACTATTAAAGGTGTTGCCTCCTAGTTAAATGCAGCTGAAATCATTATTCTCCTGTATCAGTTTAAAAAAATATAAAACAATATGCAGCAAGCCAAGAATCATGTAATAATGAAAGGTACATTTGCTACAAGAAGCTGTAACCACATGAGACTTTCTTCTCAGAAGACCAGAACAGTTTCTGTTTCAGATGACCACGGCTCAGTTTTACACTGCAACAACAAGATCATCTTCTAATACCAGGACTCATCTTAGAGAATGTCAGGTTTCAAACATGAAGCCAGAAATTCTCTTGGATACCAGGCCTTTATTCTTTTGCATGGGTTTCCCCTGGTTTTTAAGACACATAATTTTGGGTTTTTCCTTCCAAAAAATGATTTGTGCTTCAATTTCTGTCTATGTTATATGTACAGTTTTTATTCTGAGTAGAAAACTCCTTTGTTTTCTTAGGTATAGCACATATTTCTTCTTGACAGTCACTGTTGGGTTTTTTTCCTGAAAAAAGTCTCTTACTGATCTTGTTTAAGTATGTCTAATCCCAAATAAAAGAGGAGCCAGTAATTCACTCCCTAAACAGTCTACGGCTGCTATGATTTTTTTTTCTGTAATCTGTCCCCAAGCAAGTTTAAATCTCTCACAATCTCCTTGAAGGGGGGAAAAAAAAGTGCTGAGTGTGGAAAGAATATTCAAAAAGCTTTCTCGTAATTTTTTCTTTTCCCTGGCGTGGCTTACAAAAAAAGTACTTTCTGGTATGGTTAAACAACAGGCATCTTTTAATCATATAAGGAAAATTAATATTTCAAATTCCGTTTATGGCATTTTGTTATCTGATTTGTTGCTTCCAAACTTCTCATCAGTTAACAGAATTTTGAACCAGAAATATTCTTTAATCATGTTGTGGTTTTTTTATTTTCTGCTTTAGCTTAAAGGTCACAAATTGTAGAACCATACAAAAAAACAGGCTTTTTCTCTACCTGTCCTGTTTCTTTCCTTCAGTATTTTGAATTCCATGGTATGTTTAATTTGAAACCTATCATTTAAGAAAGCAGAATAACCTGGGCTGAACCACACTGCTAGTCCTGACATGTGTCTGGTGCAGTTTTCTTTGTTTGTGCCAATGCCTGGACACAGGATCTCTTTTTCAGGTAGCATCATGAGCCAGTAGTGCTTTTGTTGTGATGACAGCTTGTACATATTCAGCAATTTTCATCCAGGGATTTGGAAGTGCTTTGCAGAAATAGGGTATGATTGCCTCCTTTTTGGTCTCTGTGCCTACACTTGTGTGTATATAGGTATAGCCTTCATGCACATAGAGATTGCATCTCATACACCCAGCATCAGACAGTGAGGAACTGCAGATGGCATCAGCCTTACTCCTCGCAGAACTGAATTTATAAGCATAGACCTAAATGTTCTCTAAAGTTTAATGATCAAGCCCTTAATATAAAATCTATATTCTGTTTTGAAAGTCAGATTGCAAAAAGGCAACCATTCAGCTGGTTTACAACTGTCTTTTCGTGCAGACAGGGTTATCAAGTCTTCAGAAGGACTTCAGTGTCCAGAGAGGAGCTGAAGCAGAGGACAAATGCTGAGGTGGTGCATCTACCACTATGTTTGTTGTTAAGTTTGCTTCCTATAAATCAGAGTGACAAGAACTGGTCAGTTCTGTATTAGAGTGTGAAAGCTCTTCACAGACTTTCAGTTCAGGAAAGAGGTATAGGGAGGAGAACTTTCCCTAACCTTTCTTTTCGTGTTTCATTCAGCTGCTTCATGTGCCCAGAGGAAACAAACCACTTGCACTTACTGCAACAGCTCAAGCTGGAGGGGCTGGGTTCCTGAGGCTTCCCCAGTTTTGTTACATTTTCACTTCTATTAAAGCTGAGTAGCCAGAAAGTCTTGAGAGACTGCCTTTTTCTAAAGTAGAGCACATTGCAAAATAAGGGATAGATCCTGATAAGGTTTCTGGATGCTGTTGTAACACGATAATGAATTTGGCCATTGGCCTTCAACGTGGGTGTTTTAGAGTGTGGATAAAACAGGCTATCTTAAAGAAAGTACTGTCTGTTCCCAGCCTTTTCCCTATCTTATAAATTTATGATTTGCCTTCCCTTTCTATCGTTTGGAAACTTAGGGCTTGCTTTTATTTTCAAGCTACTATAGGATAAGAGTATTCCCAGTGTAATTATTTTTTAATTGTAGAGCACCTCTACAATCAGAATCCTTTTTCTGTAGTTGAATCCTAGTTCCCTTCAAAGTCCTCGGCCAAGTTTCCACTGACTCTGGAAGAGCAGGCATTTCATTCCTATGCTTGTTTTTCCTAATACCAGGAGAAAATTTTAAGAAATTTTGAGCTAAATCTCAGAACACCATGATCCAGAAGATACAAAAGCAAGTAACCCTGGTTGTGTCTTGGGATATAAGTATCAAGTTTTACTTTCTAACCAGAAAGTTATTTTTAATAACTTTTAATAACTTTCACTTAAAAAAAAAAACTCATTAGGATTTTTAACTCTCACATCTGGGAATAAGAGTGACCTAGAATGCTGATGCGATGATTCATACTATTTTAATTCTTGTAATATGGGAGACTATCACATATAAATTTTAAACTGTGTATTTCAGCTGCTGCTTCAAGCAGCATTTGGTAAGGCAGAAGAAATCTTCCCACTCTGCCTTGCCAGGAGCAAGCCTACAAGTTGAAATGAAATATCCATTAATATTTTTGTACTTAAGTAAGCAATTCCTGCTCCCCTCCCTAATCTGCATAGTGCAGCAAGATGCATGGCTCCTGTGCCACAGGAAGGATGCGGTGTCATTGCCCCAAAGCAACTGGTAGAGGGCAAGAACCCAGGCCTGAGAAAAGGCAGTGGAAAACTCACAGTGGGTCTGGAGAAATAAAATGCTTCATTTGCTGTCCAGCTAGAAGAGGCTGCAGAAGCAAGAACACATAAAAAATGCCACAGCCAAGCCCTTCACTTTCCTCTTTGGCTTTCCTGAACCTTTCATCTGGCTGATGTGTGCAGCTTGGTAGGCCACCCGCATCTTCCTCGGCATGTAGAAATGCTTGGTCTTCCAGCTGTCCTGCCTTTATTGGGCATGGCTAGAGAACAGGTCACTGAGGGTTTTCTGCTTAAGGAGATGAAATATTTAGGAAAGATGAAAGAGTATGTACTTTGTCATCACCTGCAGCTACAAACCAGTAAAGCAAATGACTGAGAGTTAGTTCCCCAAGATAAATAACTTTTAATAAATACTTTCAATAACAGACCTCTAGGTCTGTTGCAAAATGTATCCACCTTTCGTAGATTAAAAGCCAGGAAAATAAACCACATGGTGTCTCATTTCCCTACGTCCATGTTTTAGGCATATTTCTGTAAGTGACCTCGTTTTCCACAGCTTCTCCTTCTCCAGACCAGACGTTCCATGGGTTGGAAATCACAGTCAAGGATGCAGTTACTGTTCTGCATGGTCTCTGCTGTGACTTCCACCCAAGCACAAGCCACACATCCCACATATCATCTATTCCTTGCCTGTGATGGCCACTCCTAAAATGCTGCCATGCGGCTGCTAGCCATTCTCTACTGGACTGACTTCCGTGCCTGGTCCATGCTGTCCTGTCCCTCCCTTCCCAGGATCCAGGGGACACTATTCATGCTGCCTGGTCTCCCTGGCACGTGTTGACTGCTTGGACTGGCCAAAGGCAGCAGTCACCTCATGAGTTACAAAGACAGGAGCTGCACCTGAAAACTGAAGTGTTTTACAAGCTGTGCAAGTAAGCTTTAGCTATTTGCAGGACAAGGGACCTTCCCTTCACACTGGTGGCACAAACAGCCTCTTTGGTGTTTCATCCTCTTATGAGAAGGAGAGTCGAGGGACTTGGAAGTGAGTCAGGTCTTAGGGTGGATTGTGGAGGAATATACCTCAGTGTTTAACTATACTATGGAAGCCTTGTAACTGCCTTTACTAGAGCAGAAAAATGACCATATAAAATATGAGAGCATATGGTACCCCTCCTTGGTATTATCCTAATAAAACTCTAGCCTGAAAGTTAAAATCACCTCCACTGTTAGGCTTTCATTTACCATCATGTCCTGAGCCACGAAGCATCTGTTGGCCCTTTATTTGCATGTGCAGCTCTAATTATTACAGAAAAAGGTACAAGACAGAGCTTCTGCTGCAACAGCAGTCTTCAGCTAACCCCTTATAGACTTCACAGAGCTTCAAGCTACTAATTGTCCAAGTGATCTCATTAAAGAACTAAAGATAGCTGTGTGGACTAAAATACCATAATTTCAGGGGAGAGAACTCAAATCCAGTGAGGCCATGCAAACACTGATGAGCAAATGAGCCTCTACTGATATTGGCTACATAGACCCTTAGCTGTCCTCTTCTCCAACTAATTGCTTTGTCCCAATATAGGAGTATTTCATTCTCTCCTGTCAATATGTTTTGCAACTCAACAAAGCAGGGTTCTTTCAAAGTACTTAAGGGATTCTGGCAAGCGTCACAGTGTTTTTAGCCTTTATTTGTATTTTTATATTATCATTTGGTTTTGGATTGTGCCACTTCTGAAGTGGAAATTACCAAATGGATTGCACAGTATTATCTTTTACTTTCTCAAAATTAATGTTAGCTAGAAGGGGGGATAATGGCCACACAGACCAAACTGGGGAAACTCAAAGCTATGACTTGCCTTACAGTTCTAGCTCTTGTTTCTGCAGGTTGTTACTTCCTTCTACTGATACTTTTCTTTTTCTTCCCAAAAGAATGGGTATCTCCCAAAACCCTTAATGTTTACCTCTTCCTTTTTCAGACAGCTCTCTTCTTACCTTCCCAAACACATGCAACATCATTTTCTGTACTCTTCCAAACTCTGTACATGTCAGTTGTGATCCTCTCTAATCCATCCTCTAGTGAGCGCAGAACTGATTTGCCAAACCTCTCTTCACAGTTATAATCTTTGAGGTTTTCAGTCATCTTTTCCTGCAGTGGTGATTTCAAGTTTCCCCTTTTCTTTCACCTTTGTGATTATTAGGGCCTCATCTTTCTAGGCACTCTCCAACCTTGTCATTCCTCTCTTATTAATATGAAATTTCATAAATCATGTGTCAGACCTGTAGTTAAGATGTTCTTTTTCATTCATTCGTTATAATACTGACTTACCAATTATTTTACCTCATTATCTGCACATTTGTAAAATTAGTAAAAACTAGATGCCAAGTGTTTCTGTAAATTGTCATAGCAGCAGCCATCTATGTAGACTTAGAGAGCACCCTACTGGTGTCATTATTGAAATGCAGCCATGGAAACAAATCTGCACGCACAGGTAAAATTAAACCAGTGACATTTTAAGTAGCGATGTTGATAGTACTCTGATTAAGAGTTAGAGTTTACTGCATTTGGTAGCTAAGGTAATAGTAGTGATACAGTGATGCAAGTATCAACTCTTGGATAATACCTGTTTACACTTAGATTCACAGAAAATCTGCAAACAGAAGTCCAAGAAATGGAATTCATCAAGTTTTCAAAGGGTTTGAACGTTATGAGAAAAGAAGACTTTGCAGAATGGTTACTGTACTTCACTGATGAAGAAAACAATGAAATTTACTGGCAGAATGTGAAAGACAGAATTGAGGCAGGAGAGGTTGGTACATAAGCATGATTTGCTTTGCTTCCTTGTTTGTATGTACACGTTTTCATTTTAATATGAGTATCTAATCATGTAACTAGTTTGTAAGTTAATTATTACAGCCTTTGAATTTTATGCAAATTAGAAAAATAATAATTTTCCAGCTGAGAAGTACAAACACAGAAGATGAATAGGCAATCACATCTAAACACTAAGTGCCACCAGACTGGAATAGATTTACTGGGGTTTGAATGTATTATTCATTCTGTATCATCTGAATTCTGTGATACTCTAGAATATCAGTTTGGAAGAATTCAAGACTTTTTGCAAGTTTACAAATAACCTGGAAGACTTTTCTATTGCCATGCAGATGTTTACTGTAGCAAATCTTCCTGTTAAACGGGGTAAGTGCTGCACACCTTTCATATGTATTTTTTTTTAAAAAGAAAAGCTTTATGGAAAGTTATGGAATTAATGTAAATAAGTTATCCCAGAGTATCCCAAAGTAGCATTGTGAAGTTAAAAAATAGCATACTGCTTTTTATTCTGAATTAATTCTATTTCTTGAAAAAATAATAACATAAAGTTCCCCAAATGTTTTGTTTTGTAAGTTCTACTGTGCTATCATATGCTGGACCACTTGCAGCAGACTAAACCATAGCATCATAGAATGGTTTTAGTTGGAAGAAACCATTAAATATCATCTAGTCCAACCCCCCTGCTGTGAGCAAGGAGAGCTTTAACTGGATCAAGTTGCTCAAAGCCCCATCCAACCCAACCCTGAACATTTCCAGTGATGGGGCATCCAGAACTTCTCTGGACAACCTGTCCCATTGTCCCACCACCCTCATCATAAAAAGAAATTTTTTTTTCAGGAACTGATAACAAAGAAACTCATCGTGAAACTGCTTTTTTGAGGAAACTTAACAATAGAAATCTGTTTGTTTGCAGGGTCTGTAGCATCTTGCTGTATTTTATTTATTCCTCCATACTGACTTCTGCATGTGCTTATGTAGTGTTATGCAATCATGGCTTTGAAAAACAATGTAGTAAAGTGGTTGTTAAAATAAAGATTTGGAGGAGGGAAGTTGCTTCCTTACTGTAAAGTAGAAATAGGAGCAATGCAACAGAAGTTTAATAGAAATACAAATGCTTTTTGTTATATTCCTGAGGTGGTTACTTGGAGGTTAGCAAATGTGACACCCATCTACAAGAACAGCCAGACGGAGCATCTGGGGAACTACAGGCCTGTCAGTGTGACCTCAGTGCCAGGGAAGGTTACGAAGCCGTCGTGAGATGTACAGGACAACCAAGGGCTCAGGCCCAGTCAGCATGGCTTTAGGAAAGACAGGTCCTGCCTGACTAACCTGCTTTCCTTCCATGACCAGGTGACCCAGTTAGTGGGTGCAGGAAAGGCTGTGGATGTGTATGCCTGGGCTTTAGTAAAGCTTTTGACATTGTTTCCCTCAGCATCCTCCTGGAGAAACTGCTCACGGCACATACAAACATACTCTTTGCTGGGTGACAAGCTGACTGGATGGCCAGGTCCGAAGAGTCATGGTGAATGGAATTAAATCCAGTTGGCAACTAGTCATAAGTGGTGTTCCCCAGGGCTCAGTACTGAGGCCTGTTCTGTTTAATATCTTTAGCAGTGATCTGGATAAGGGGATGGAGGATGCACTCCGTAAATTTGCAGGTGATATGAAGCTGGGCAGGAGCACAGATAAGCTTGAGGGTAGGAAGGCTCTTCAGAGGTATCCGGACAGGCTGGATCAAGGGGCCAAGGCCAATGATATGAGGTTCAACAAGGCCAAGTGCCAGGTCCTGCACATGGGTCACAACAACCCCAGAAAACGCTCCAGGCTTGGGGAGGAGTGGCTGGAAAGCTGCCCAGTAGAAAAGGACCTGTGGGTGTTAATCAGCAGCCACCTGACCATGAATCAGCAGTGTGACCAGGTGGCCTGGAAAACCAACAGCATCCTAGCCTGTATCAGAAATAGTGTGGCCAGCAGGAGTAGGAAAGTGATTGTGTCCCTGTACATGGCACTGGTGAGGCTGCACTTCGAATACTGTGTTCAGTTTTGGGCCCCTCACTACGAGAAAGACATTGAAGTGCTGGAGCGGGTCCAAAGAAGAGCAACAAAGCTGGTGAAGGGTCTAGAGCACGAGACTTAGGAGGAGCAGCTGAGGGAACTGGGGTTGTTTAGCCTGGAGAAGAGGAGGCTGAGGGGAGACCTTATCACTCTCTACAACTACCTGAAAGAAGTTGGATTGAGGTGAGGGTTGGTCTCTTCTCCCAAGTCACAAGTGATAGGACAAGAGGAAATGGCAAGTTGCATCAGGGGAGGTTTAGATTGGATATTAGGAAAGAACTTCTTCACCTAAAGGATTGCCAAGCATTGGAACAGGCTGCCCAGGCAGGTGGTGGAGTCACCATCCCTGCAGGTATTTAAAAGATGTGTAGATGAGGTGCTTAGGAACACTGTTTAGTGTGAGCTTGGTAGGTTTTGGTTAATGGTTGGACTTGATTATCTTAAAGGTCTCTTCTGACTGAAACGACTCTATGACAGCTCTCGTAAGTTATTTGAAAATAGCAATATAAAATGTTCCTAAGGAAATCTAATAAGACGTTAGCATTCATTGAAATAAGTATTTGATGGGCTTCTGTGAAAAAGGTGAGAGAAATGTTAAAAGACAGGAAGAGAATTCAATATTTTTAATAGAGAAATGTTTAGATGGGATTTGAACCAAAGTAGGCCAAAACTGGAAGGAGGTAGAAATTGTAGCTTCTATCACTAATTACTCCAGCCTTCAAGGAACAGTTTCATTTCCACAGCCTCTCTGGGTGGCTGTTCTAGTGCTCAACAACCCTCATCACGAAGACTTCTCTTGTGTCAAACTTGCTACAACTTCAGATGATTGTGTTTTACCTCCACACACGTCTGAGAAAACTAGGCCATTCTCTTCTCTGTAACCCCTTGTAGGCAGTCAGAGACTGCAGCAAGATCCCCCTTACGCTTCTGTTCTCTCCAGCTCCCTGAGCTTCTCTTCTTCTGTCACGTGCTCGAGTTCCCAGCTGGGTTTGTGGCCCTTCTCTGTCTGATCTGACAACGTCATTCTTCTGTGGGGGGAGACAGATTTTGTTTGCACAAGGTATACAAAGAACAGAGAGGAAAGAGGATGAATTAATGGTGAACTAATAGTCATTCATAATAGTTTCATTCATTTCTCTATTAAAGACCCCATTTCTAAGTGCCAGAGGTGATGAGGCCAAGAGTTGGTGTTCACTCTCATAATGTTTCCTTGTAAAAGCTCATTCCTAACCAATGGGCAGTTGTGACTCTCTTTATGCACCGAAGCATACTGTGATCGAACAGAGTCAGCTCCTGAGGTCACTCACAGATGTTACAGGTATACATGGTTCATCCTTTCCTGAACCTCACTAAGTTCTTTGTCTTGATGTTTGCATGTGTGTACATGGGTATATTCACACACATATGAATATATAGCCAAATATAAGACAGTCCTTTAGCCCTTTCTTTTGTTCTAGACTTTCAAAGTGAGCAGCTCATCTTTTCTCTCTAATAAAGTGGCCCTTCTTGGTCTGAAGATTATTATGCTTCACCAGGTTATGAGATCTCTCTCCTTTTCTTCATATTCTGTTCAAAAAAGTGCTGTGCCATCTCTGGATAGATATTTAGCTTCAACAGCTGAAACAGTTAACATCTTTTTAAAGACAAAATTAGGACTCTACTGTAAGCATCCTGTATTTTATGTGTTTTTCAAATTGTAGTATATCCTTTTACAGATAGATTTTCAACTTAATTATATTTAAAACAACTGTATATTAGTCAACTGCATTTATACAGGAATTGTGCAAAGAGGCAAAGATGAGATCTAAGTCAGGGGTGTTCTTTCCTCTAGTAAGCTTCAGAAATAATCATATTTATAGTGCTGTTTATAAACAGCACTGGTTTATGAAAGCAGAACCACATTATTATTATAATTATGACCTAGCTGGACAACTTGCTGTAATAATCTACAATACTCCTATACTTTAATAACCTCCAGTCCCTCCTTGAAATTCACTCTTCAGGAATGCTTTCAAAAATGCATCTAATTCATATGATTTGATTGTGCTTGCTATAATAAACAACAATCATTACACTCTTACTGTCTGCTGGTTTACAGCAACCCCACACATTTCCTCATCTTCCTTCAGTCAAAATGCCAAATTCTTTACGCCACAAGACCAAAAGTAGGGAGAGTAGTTATTACTGGAATGCACATGGAAAGAAAGGAAAAAAAAAAAAAGAGAACAGGACATAAAACTGAGGAGGAAAGTAGCTCTCCAGAGAGGTATAAAAGCTTTTTCTGCCATAAAGCCTCATAAACTCTTCAGTCATAATTTAAGAAAAGGTTGCCTGCTTTTTTAAAAAACAGAATTACAGGTTATATATAAAGCCATGTGCTGTAAACAGTGCGTTGAGTACTTGATAGTCTGTGTTTCTACAGTTGCTGAGGGAATTGTTCGTTGAGGTGGAGCATATCATCAAATACTCTTCTCTGAGGAGAGTTTTTGCAGAATGAGTTGGCATGAAAAAGGTTCAGGGTAAAACAGTAGTATTTTTTTGAGACCATGAGGCAAACATTTATCATCCATATGCACAGATATCAGCCAAAAGTGTGTTAGTTTTCTGGGTGCAGCTATTCCTAGGAAAAATTATCACTCTTACTGTTGCTTGAGAATTATTGCATTTCAAAGGTTTATCATACATTTAGTAAAGATAGTTTTATGAAAAGTGAAGCAAGCTCAAGAATTCATTAATTCAGGCCTCCTGTTAGTTTACAAGTTCACACATCCCAAATTCTCCAGTTGGGATACCCATAAGACATAGTAAATTGTACAGAATCCTGCTATTTATTTGCTTTCCAATTTCTTTACAAGTTCACAGTCACCTATGATGTAATATTATGTCTTTACTAGCTGAGTTCAAGAGAGCAGTGAAGGTGGCAACCGGACAGGAGCTCTCAGATAATGTTTTGGATACCATCTTCAAGATTTTTGACCTAGATGGAGATGACTGCCTCAGCCACAGCGAGTTTATTGGCGTCCTGAGGAACCGAATTCATCGAGGCTTGAGGGTAACAAGCTGACATCATTGGTTTTAAATACCACAGATAATGCCTACAACTATCTTGTTAATATTTGTAGAAACACAAGTAGGGATAGTGAACAGAAAGAAGTTATATTTTAAACTGAATATTCCGTACTGCTTATGAATCTGGGAGGAGTGCTGCCACCGAGAACTTGTTATTACACGTGTGAGCTATGGAAGCAGCAGCACTGCATTATATATTGTATTTACACAGTCTGAGAATAAGAGTCTTTTTTCTGTAAATGCTGAACATACTCTAACTTTATTAACAGGTACCACAACAGCAAGGCATTCAAGGTTATTGGAAGTGTGTGAAAAGAGAAAGCATCAAAGGAGCCAAAGAAGTGTGGAAGCAAACTGGGAAAAGTCCTTTTTAAAAAAGCAGTTCATTGTTCTTTTGCTGTAAGTGCTATTTAGGGGAGTTTCTCTGTCCTGTTCACATAACAGCTGAATCAAAAGTATACTTTTTTTTTTTTTTTACTATACTTAAATTTTAATTTACCCAGTTTCTAATGCAATAAGTTTATGTCATTCTAGTGCAATCAGTTTGGTTTACAGAACTGTTACCACTTTTGACCTCCATACATAAGTACTCTAGTTCTAGGGAATAGTGTTGCTTACTCCTCTGTGGAGCCTGACCCTGCGCTGCAGCATACTGGATACACAGGATTTAATAGTGGCCACTTGCAGGACATCACAGCAATGTCATCTCCTGTTGGAAGAGTGGATGTCATCTCAGTTAGTCACTAATATAGCAGTTCTCTTCCACTGGCAAGGACAGTGAAATCACTTGCACAATCCATCCAAATCAAGTTATCCTACATAAAAAAGGAAAATTCACATGGTTCATGTACTCATTACTGTGAACTGTTTGTGTGTTAGTTCCTGGTGGGTTATTCCACCAGATCCTGTGTGGATGTCTGGTTTGTCTTCATGATGATAATATTAAACTGGAAATACAAGATTGTTGATACAGACTTTAAAAGTTGTACATTGATCTATGAATGTGCATTGAGTCTCTCAGACCTGTTCAATACATTGTGTAAATGAGAAGCAAAATTCCTCATTCTAGCAGAAACAGGGGTAGCTACAATTTAAGTCATAATTATTTTGCTTTAATTGTATTGCAGCAGGTCAATGTGTAAGAAATTGTTCCTTTCTCTTACTAAAGCCTGTGACAGAGAATGCTCAGGAATTCAAGGTGAGAATAAGCAAGTGTTGGGGAAATAGTAAGTTCAATGAAAAAGTAAATAAAAATGTTTATTATTCCAAAATGCAAAGTTAGACATAAGATCTTAAACAGTAAAACAAGGAATAGATCAAAACTAACATTTAGCAGTTGTAGAAGAAAATTTTTAGCTATAGCATAGTGTACATCTTTATATACACAGCTGTGCCTGTTTCATGATTTTTCTTCCTTACAACTTTAGGAGCTGATAGTCCCAGGTCCATATCAGTCTTCCTGGTTGGCCATTATATGTAGGAGGTAGCCTTACCTGCAACGCTCTGGGGGTTCTTTTTCTTTCCCACTCTCAGTTGTCTGACTTGTCTTGGCTAGGGTGAAAGCTTAACCTTTCAAGACAGGTTTGGGATAACACTCAAAAGATTAACTAGGGAAATGTCTTGAGGAAAAAAAAACACCAAGAAATCTCACCACTCTGTGAGGGAGCATCCATCCCTTTTAAGCATGACACTAGCTGTGTTATTCTCAAAGTTGTATATAAGCTCGGCAGGTGGTGTTTTATTGTAATTTCTTTGAGGTTTGGTGGGGGAATCTTGAGAAGAGGGGGAACCTTCCATGATCGATAGATTGCATCAGAGCAGCCCTCTACTCAGAGGAAAGACAGGAGAGACTGCATTAGGAAACCATGAAGATCTCACCTAAGGAGTGCTGAGATTACAGAGAATGTATTTGGTATGTCATTAGCCATCAGGCAGGCTTGTGCCGAGGAGTCCTACTGCCTGAGCCTCGGAGCGGTGGTCTCTGCTAGGCAAACAGAAGCTAGCAAAGCAGCTCTTCACTCTGTGGCCTTCATTTGGAGATTTCATTTAAATTATGCAGACCTGCACCCAAAGTCACCCACCAGAACAAGAGCATGTCTATGTGGGTGTCCTGACACTGGTCCCTTGTCCCCCAGGAAACAATCCAAAAGAAATACAATGCAGTAAATGCCTCAGCCCCCCCCCCCCAACTGAACTCATGCACTGCAACATAGGCAGCAAGAAACTCGATAGCTGGTTTACTTTGTGTGTTAGGAAGTTGCTTGCTTCTTCTGCTGATGGGAGCTATGACTGAGAGAGAGCTAATGGGAGCAAAGGTGAGGCAGTGGGACTGGCATCAAAGTACCACAGCTGGCTTCACATCACCAAAGGATAAAAAAAAAGGACACAATCAAGCTGTGAGCTTGTGTGTCACAAAAGCGTGTGCTCACCCAAAGTGTGCTTTATTCCACATCTGGCTTTAATGCAAGGCTGCCTTTTACTAGTCCTGGTAATATTTTGGGAAATCATTTTTACTTTGGAATGGAGATATTCTTTAACATTTTATTCTGTGTAATCTTAATAAGTTCATGATGTTGTTTGTTGCTTTTGTGGTTGGTTTTTGTTTGCTAAATACTTGCTTCCTGTGAGCTGTATACTTTTCTTTTGGAAAAAAACAATTAATTTAGTTTTAGTGTATCTAGAACTTTAATTCCTCATTGCTTATCTGTATCTGGGTTTGTGCAATCAGCAGTTATCTGCTTTTAGCAGCAAGTTACTAAAAATGGGTTTTACAAGTTTTATTTTTTGGCAAAAGCTTTAGTGTCAAGTTCAGAGGAAAAAGAAAAGAAATACACATATTTTTAAATGAACTTTGTGTCTGTAAAAAATGAAATTATATTATTGATTAGAAAGTAAAGTAGAGTTACAGAACATTTTCACAAGTTATCCTGAAAGTCTAACCAGGAAGGAGCTCCTCTGAAGGCCAGGGAGTACTTGTCCCTCAGGCTTGAAGAATCAGACTGCGTGTTCAGTTTGTAGTTTATTTTTGTGTTAACAAAAAGGCTTTACA
This sequence comes from Merops nubicus, assembly GCF_000691845.1. Lineage (NCBI taxonomy): Eukaryota > Metazoa > Chordata > Aves > Coraciiformes > Meropidae > Merops > Merops nubicus. Next base: position 5,107 of record NW_008619388.1, on the reverse strand, counting down.
AAACAGTCTTAAAATAATTTCTCGTATTTGATACCTTAGATTGAAAGAGCTGTTTATGTAACTCTTTAGATAGACCTTGTCTTTTAAAGAATCCATCATAGGTTTAGCATTAGATATTCCAGTTCCTGTTAGTAACTCGGTGGTATTTGCAACCTGTCTGTCAGCATTACTCAACACAATTTAGTTAAAATTTATGCCAACTGCCAGTCTATCAGTTAAACTTACCAATTATGACTTTTTTTTTGGTGTTAAGAACTCTTCATCTGAACAGAAATATATAGAAAAACTATATTTTTTTTAAATGTTCAACATTGTGTCTAAATGTTATGTGGAATAAAGGATACATTGCACGATACAAAAATCTCATAAATTGATTTAACGTGTTTCAAAAGGATACACAAGGGTGCATACAAGTCACTTACAGCATATAACTCATTTACAGAATTTTAATTGCCCCCATAACAACACTTTTCACATTCTTTTCAGCGTGCTCAGTTTAAAATAATTGTTTAAGAAATTTTATCCTTCTTTTCTAAAAGAAACAAAGGCAAAATGCAGTGTGATATACAAGAACTAAAAGAAACTCATTGATTGTTTCTGCACATTAATTTTAAGTGTCCCAGTTTAAGCAAGCCTCTTTCTAAAGGCAAAAAGTCTCTGGACTCCAAGGTGTCTTAGAGCCCATGGAATAGCTCTAGGGTGCAGATATCAGACCATGTCTTGGCTCTGAAGTGTTTATAGATTACACTTGAGTTATCTAGAAATCAGTGATGAGCCAGTAAGATAAACATGCCAGGCCATGGATTGTGGTTTCATGGCACACGTTCGATGTGTATAACAAAAAATGATCACTGCCCACTAAGGCTAGAATGGGGAAAAAAAGCAGGTATTTAGAGAAAGTATTGTAAAATTCAGGCGTATTTACTATAGTTTGACTTAAGCATAGAAATGGATTAATAAATGTACGTCGGAATGTGAAAATAGTTTCCTTCTCATGCAGGAGTTCTCATGGGAGAGTGCAAACATGTCTCGTGACTTTGGATTTAATCTTTCCTATAAAACAGTCACAGCTGGGTCAGGAAACTACTGCAATGCAGGAAAAAAAAATCTTCAGTCCATCTGACACGTCCAAATGTTGTTGTGGTCATTATTAGTGGGACCCAAGCTGACTGAAGAACAGACCCTGTAATGCAGCTGGTCACAAGGAAAGCATAAAGATGAAATGGGTGGATGCAGGCATGCAGAGTTAGCCCCCAGCCAACCTTAAAAGCTCCACCTAGAGAAACTGAAGATGTTGCCCAACAAGAAGTGGAAAGCCTTGTTCAGGACAGGACACCTGAGAGGCTTGAGTGTGCACAAAATGAATCAGCAGTAAGTGCATGTCTCTTCGCCATCCGACTGTTTGAAGTTTTCCTGCTGGCTTTGTTGATTAAATAATTCCTAGTTGGTTCAACAGCACAAAAATTACGCAACATATGCAGAGACAGATTTCCCATTAGGCTGGCATTGGCTTAGTTAATGCTGGGTTTGGTTCACTAACCGGAGCGCAGAGCTCCGCTCACTGTCCTCGGGAGCTGTGCTGCTGCTCTGGCGTGCCGCCCTCCACGGGGAACCTGCTGGACAGTGACCCACCTGCGTGGCTTTGGAAAGAACACCTCGTGCCTTGAAAAGCAAGAAAAGAAGCCGTCCTTTTCCATCCCTGTGTGCCAAACGTGACATTTGTCCTGCCCTGTCCGAGGGTGGCCTGCCCTTCCAGGCTGAGCGGGTGCTGGAAGCGACGTGGAGGGCAGCAGGCTGCGGGAGCGCAGGCGCCGCACCTTGCCAAACGCAGGGCTTGGGTGGGCCCCATTGCAGACACGCTGATCCGAAAAGCTGGGAAGAGAGATTCTGTAGTTAATGCAGAGAATTGTGTGGGGTTTTCTCATGTGATTTCATGAGCTAGCTGTTCTGGAACCTCTGGAGGACCTGGCCTTTCTGGAAGGGGCACACAGGAGACAAGCTTCACCGGGCTAAACTTGTACTTGGGGAATGCTGCCTTTCTTCATCATCTTTAATGACCCTGAATACAAGTACTTGCATTTAGACATTTTTTGTTAAATTGATGTGCTGTTTTATGTGAAAGGTGAAAACTCTTAGAGAGGAGCTGTTTTAAAACATAGGAATTTGGACCTAAAGGAAGTCAATTCTGAATTCAGAACCATCCAACGAGCAATGTCCTGGAGAAAGGAAGCACTACAGGGGTGTTGTACTGCAACACTGTGCCTCAGGTCTAATTAGGGGAAACTTGACTGTTTTAATATTACCCCACAGAGTAACTAGTAGCTCTAAATAACCCCGAAGAAAACCAATTCTTTTTAAGACTTGTCAATAAGGTTTTAAAATTCTCTTTGTTTTTAAGAATACAGATTTTTTTTAAATTATGTGGCACATTACTGTATTTTAATCTACCTTTAAATTGATATTAGAATGAGTGAACATTACTAAGAACACTGTGTGCATCTCTCAAATAATATGCAGAAGGTAATTCCTAGAGCAGTGGTAGCTGAGTCACAGGACAGATGATTACATTCACTGTTGAAAAGGTAGGGTACCAAAATGGGATGCTTTGCCACAGATCTTTAGAAAAAGGGATTTCAAAAGAAAAAGAGACTAATTAAATGACAGGTCCTAAAGTTAAAAGAAACAAAGCTCTTTTAAAAGCTATTAGAAGAAATTACAATTTAGGAGATGTGAATATCACTGAACAAAAAGACACTAGGAAAGCAAGGAATAAATCAATATAGGTAAAATTAAATTTTTCAGTATGCTTTTTGAGCAAAAGTGCATCTTTGAAATTCATAAATTTGCCTTCACACAAATAAGGGCAACTAATGGTCATTGGTGTTACAAGATTACATGAGATGTGTTGGCATGTGAAGAGCAAATACTTACACAATCTCAGTTTGTTTTATGTGTATATCAGAAACATGAAGCCTCAAAAAAATCTGATTTTACCAGGACCAAATAATAAGATTCTTAATGAGACAAATTATTATTTTTCATCAGTCTGTTGGGATGCTTCTGCCTGAGTCTGCACGTTTCTGGAATTTAAGATGAGCTACTCTGAGAGAAAAATACTACATAAGCAAAATAGAGATGAAATTGTTGTAGATTATAAGGTCTAAATAGCAGAGAGAAAAATTCTGAAAAAATGGAGTGTTTACAATGTCTTGCTCTACGGCACCTTTCCAAAAGCACAGCAAATGCTGGTAGCTGTATTTGTAATTGGTTTTTTTTCACAGGTTGAAAGGGATGATACAGTATTTTGAAGTACATTTTGTCACATGTTCCTGTTAACCTGCATGAACTATTTATTGCAAATAGACAACAAACATCTGGAAGACTGTGCAAGAGGCCTTAACCAGTGCTGAGGCTGCAAGGGGAAACATTTCACTGCTCTCATGAAGTTCTTTTGTGGCTAAAGCAGGTGGGCAGACAGAAATGGAGGTGTGAAATGTGAAAATGGATAGGGAACACCTCTTCTGTTTTTTGCTCTCTGACAATTCTGGGATCAGATGCGATGAGGTGAGCAGCCGTTCCCATGACACGGCATTCGCAGTTGCTGTTCAGCTTCCCAGAGTCTGCTCCACGTGTCGTCACACTGATGCCACGTCTGAGGCAGCAGAGTGTGCACAAGCTGCAGTGCAGCCGTCTGAAGCCAAATGGGCACTCGGTGTTTTCCAGCAGAGCTTCTTTCCACCCTGCTTGGCTTCTATTCAAGGAGCTTGTTTCTTCTCAAGAGGTCCTTGTAGAGGTGTCCCAGATGGCATTAGTAGATGTTAGTTCCTGTCAGCTGTGTCAAGGTTCTTTGTGCAGCATAACTCCTCTGTGGAAGGGACTATGGAGATGAATAGTCCCTCTGCCACTTCACAACCTTGATGTTGTCCTTGTTTAATTGTTTTGCTTCAGTTCCTAACAGTACAGAAACATTGCACAGAAATGCTACTGGACAAGAGCTGGTCAAAAATCATCCGTCCTGCCCTAGGTTTACGCAGCTGTTGCCAGCTTTCTGTCCTACATAAGGCATCTGTCTGACCCAGAACAGAAACACTGGCCATGTCACACCTTCCAGCTTTGCCAGCGTCAGGCTCCTGATCCACATGCAGTGCCTGTTTGTGCAGCTCAGTAGGTGCCAAAAGGGGGTCGTGTCAACATAGACATGGCCCCACCAATACCCCTGCGGGTGGAGTTGGCATCAGCAAAGAAAACTGGGATATGGGGGATCATGTTGGATCACCTCATGTCTTCCCTAGGATGGTGAATTGTTCACCAGTTACGCCTATTTTTATTCATGACTGTGCTTTGTAGCCTTCATGTTAGGAATTATGCTTACTGTGAAGGGTCATGTGATTTTGTTATGAAAGTTGGTGTAAGTGGAGACGAGAGGTGTGTCAGTGCACAGTAACAGCCAGCCACACACAGCACACGCTTGGTTGAAGCTGTTTGTAGCTTCCTAGGCCCAGCTCCCTTCCCTTTATATTGCAGGCTTAAGAGTATGGTGTTTATTCACTACTAAGAAATGAACAGTGTCATTATATGATTAAAAGTACACATGACTCCAAAACTAATTATCATTCTTAAAACTTAGAGTTTACACACAATTACACTGTATTACGATCCTACCCCTTCCCTTCCCACTGCTGAGCATCAGGGGGGCAAGCCTGATACTTCTGATCCCTTCCTCGCCCTCCCACACCAAGTTGTTTGGGCAGAGAGCTGATGAGGAGTCCAGCAGGGCTGTCCAAAAGGATTCCCCCTGGTGTCCTGGTGGGTTTGGGTCTGCAGGTCAGCATCCCTACAGCATGAAGGCAACCACACTTGCCCTGTCAGAAGATCTCCTTCCATTGTTTTTACTTTTCCCTATTTTATTTACAGACCCACTTTTTCACAGCCCTATTATCATCCTTTCTCCACCCACCTCCTCACAAATAAACACTCTGCTTATGTTGTCATCCCACCCTATCACTACCAATGAAGCAACACACATATCACTGGAGTTCCCATTCTGCCTCCTTCCCACCAACACACGATGATACCCACATTATTCATTAATACAAGGTCTAGCAGT
>NW_008619387.1:10158-42143 GCF_000691845.1 Merops nubicus | reverse complement strand
AACCAGTCCAGACATGAAACACCAGGAGGAAGGTGAAGCTCAACACTATTGCAAACAATCTGTAGGGTCCTGCAGGACTATCTGGGCTTCAAGGGCTACCAACTTTTCAGAAGGGATGGACAAGGAAGAGTAGGCGGTGGGGCGGCCCTCCCTTTTCACAAGATTTATGAATGTCTACCACTTAATGATGGTGATGATAGGCTTGAGATTTTAAAGGTAAGAATCAGAGGGAAGTCCAACAAGGCAGATCTCATTGTGGGAGTCTGTTAAGGGACTCTCCAGCCAGGATGAAGAGGCAGTGAAATACTCTAGAAGCAGTTGGGAAAGCTTTCAGGATCACTACCCCTTGTTCTCCTGGTGGACTTCAACTTCCCAGGTGTCACAGAATCATAGAATGTCTGGGCTGGAAGGAACCGCTGAAGGTTTTCTAGTCCAACTCCCCCGCAATAAGCAGGGACATCTCCAGCTAGATCAAGCTACTCAAAGCTTCATCCAGCCTGATCTTGAATGTCTCCAGGGATGGGGCCTCCACCACCTGTCTGGGCAACCTATTCCAGGGATCTATCACCCTCGTAGTGAAGAACTTTTTCCTAACATCTAACCTAAATCTCCCCTTTTCTAGCTTAAAGCCATTATCCCTCGTCCTGTCACTACAAACTCTTGTGAATAGTCCCTCCCCTGCTTTCTTGTAGCCCCCTTTCAGGTACTGGAAGGCTGTTATAAGGTCCCCCCAGAGCCTCCTCTTCTCCAGGCTGAACAACCCCAATTCCCCCAGCCTGTCCTCAAAGGGGAGCTGCTCCAGCCCTCTCATCATTTCTTTGGCTCTCTGCCAAACAGCTCCACGTCCTTCTTGTGCTGGGGCCTCCAGAGTTGGACACAGGACTCCAGGTGAGGTCTCACCAGGGCAGAGTACAGCAGCAGGATCACCTCTCTCCATCTGCTGGCCACGCTTCTTTTGATGCAGCCCAGGATGTGATTGGCCTTCTGGGCTGTGCATTGGTGGCTCATGCCCAGCTTCTCATTTACTAGTACCCCCAAGTCTTTCTCCAGTGGACTGCTTTCTAACATGTCCTCTCCCAGCCTGTATTGGGAATGTTGGTTGCCCCTCCCCAGGTGCAGGACCCTGCACTTTGTGGTCAGATGCAGTCAGCTGCACAACAGTTTTACATCAGGGACGTCGTGCCTCTGCAGAGAAGTTCAATTTTTCTTTGGCAGGAAGAATAGAAGGTTTTTTGTTTGTTTCATTAGTACTGATTTCCTTTTTTGCTTATATTATAACCCATTTTGTAAAAGACAGTGACATAAGCAGGGCAGGGGAAGCAGAAGAATCATATTCCCCAATTGCTAATATAATCCTATGCTGTTAAAAAATGAAGAATTCAGTCACACGTTTGTAAAATATACAACAAACGTGTAGAATGGATGAGAAATAGCATCTTCAGAAACAGTTGTCTGAGGCTTCAAATGAGGTAGCACAAGACAACAGAAACATAACCTACCTGAGTATCACTCTTTCAGGGCATTCCAAGGCACTTCCCTGGTCTCAGTCTTTACATTGGCAGAGGAGCTGAAGGTGGTCATCAGCAACAGATGTAATTGTTTTATACTTCCTGATGACAATCTTCAACTGTATTATATGTATTTATGGGACAGATATTATCAGGACTATGTTTATCCTTTCAACTTTGAGATTTGATGCTTGCTTTGAATTGGTCTTGTCAGGTTACCATATTTTTAAAGAGTGAGAGGAACATAAATTGCAAGATTTAATGTAAATTGAGATTTAGATTTAAAAGATTTTAATTGTGAGGTATGAGAAACTTCTAACATAACAAAAAGCAAATTCTATTCACCATCCTCTGCTATTTTTTTTTTTCCTTTTTATATGTCTCTATTCTGAAAAAGTCCTGCGAGTCCTACGATCATGCCTTTGATATTAACAGGTGGAATGCAGATACTGTGCTGTTATCAAACGTCATTTCTCATTTAATAGGATCCAACTGAAACAGGCAGAGGAGACTTAAAACTCTTATTTCCAATCACATATATGACTGTAAATGAGGCAAATGTGAGGTGCTGTAAGTTTAGATCTGTAGGAACAGAACTGAGCTGATAAGTGATTTTATTTGGACTCTGTGGATGGTTATCAGTCACTGCCAATATCGAAACAAGCATCCTGCACATGACAGGTCCTATCATGGACCTTCTGAGATGCCCAGTACTTGCAACCCCTTTATTCTCCATGAAGGCCTAAAAAAATTTTTCATAATGTGAGTATTTAAATACAGCAACGAAAGCAGCACGTGGGCATGGCATTATGTGGCAGACAGCTGAGTGGACTTTGATTTTGTAGTGCTATGAACCAGCTCAAAAATTCACCACAGAAAGAACCAATGCAAAGACTAAACCTCCTGTCTATGTCACAGTTTCATTTATGTGGTTACATGATTATGCTGCTAGTTCATCTGCCAGCTCAGCAATTCAAAGGAGTAAGAAGTGGTTTTCTTGCAGAGCTCTGCCTGGACTCTTCTTTTTTTTTTTTCTTTTTTTTTTTCTAAATGAGTGTATTGTAAACAGTATTTCTTGCTTTATCTTTCATTTTGTGTTTCTTCCTTTATTTTTTTTTTTCTCCACACCACTGTGTACAGAATCTTCTTTTCCTCTGTATTTTAGGAGCTGTCCTTTTCTTTCCCTTCACTCTTATTTCTCCCTTACACTGCAGTCTTTTTTCTGTTGTATGCCAATCTCCATGTTCTCCCTCTCACACTCCTTGCTCATCCTTCTCTGAAGCATTACCTGATTAGAACGCTTGGGAAAGAGCCATTTTTAGCTGCATCCAAACAACTATTCAGAAAAGTTAACGTTATTGACAGTGCTGAGCTGTGGAGCCAATACTGCCATATTGTGGTGGTTTCTCAGACACAGGAATTTTTATAGAGAGCTGACTTATCAAAGGAAATAGAACCTCTCTGGTAATGAATCTGCTACAAGAGATGGACACAGCAGCACCCTTCAGCTGATATTTTTGCTCACAATGACCTGGCAAGAAAGGGTCAAGCACCATTCCTTGCCTGCAGTTATTCCCTGTATAAGTTCAACACATTAAATTTTAAGAATAAAACACATGGAAAAGTGTATCTATCTTCAAAAAGTCACATTAGCTATGTGATCAATTGCTTTCCACTTCAAAAAAATAGTGCACAGGGTTCACAGATTACTGATTTACACCACTAAACAAAGAAAAGTTTCCCATTTTCTGAATTAAACCCTTGCAGTTCAGGTAACCACGTACCTGCATAAAGCACTTAGAGAAAACAATATCAATATCCCACTATCTCTGAAAAGGGGGAAAAGCCCTCCTTAAAATCTGTGAATGTCACTTGATTCCTGAAGTGAGCAACCCTGGACATTCATGTAAGGTGCTGGTAGTGGAAAAATTACACAATGGAAAGTAGGATGGCCTAAAAGTGAGGCCAAAACAGTTCCAGGTGCATCTGTATTGCCTCTTGAGTTCAGCTGAGGAGCTGGCCAGGAGGCTGCTGCACTGGGAAATAGCAATGAGGTCCATAAAAGGGATGGAAAATGTACAGATGAGTGTTGCTGTAGGTATTACAAAGGACTTACCAAGGGCCTCACTGATGGGGCTCACTCTAAGCAAGTGGCAGTTTTGCTGCCGTGATGAGGGCCAGTTATGCCACAGAGGATGCACTGGGCTAAGAAAGCTGATTGCATGCATAAAGACACTATACAAGACATACAACAACTTCACAGTGAATTATAATATTAAAAATAACTTCAATATATCCCAGTAGAAGCAGTGCTCTCAATGATTTCCTCATACCCCCTCTACCTGACAATGAGAGGGTAATGAAACCTCAGAAACAAGATATAACAAGTGTTTCTTTATTTTTTTCTTTGTTTGTTTTGTTTTGTGTTGTTTTGTTTTGTTTTGTTTTCCACACAGACAATCATTTCTTTGTGTGCACATCAGCCTATATGACAAGGTGAACATTACCCTTCCTTCAGGTGTAACTACAGTATCACTAGTCACAAATGTTGAGCAAGTGTCCTGCTGCAAACATGACACACATTATCATCCTGTGTGTTTCCATTTTTCAGTATTCTCTGAAAAACTAATAAAATAAGCAGGTATAAAATGAAATCTTACCTATAACTTTTCCCAGGAAGAGTGCCTTTGGGGAATTGAACTGAATGTCAGATGATGTTGGCAGGCTGTAAGTTGTTGGAGGATAGTGATCAAGCTGGGGAAAGAGAAAAGAAATTATGAGTATTTTGAACTGGTCTGTCTTCTTACAGTGCTACTGAATTAGGTCTACTTTATGGAGTTCATGCCACCACTTACAACTCTGTCTGATACACTTTGCTTCCGTTTTGATAAAAGCAAAATAACAGTTAATACCCTTCCTTCCACATGCCATGTCCACAGCTGCCAACGCCTGGAAAATACATATATTGGACATTTGTTCGTTCTGGTTGCTATAGAATCACTTCTCCTTTTCCTTGTATGCTTCAATATATTTTCTAAAAATAACAGCACCATCAAAATCAACAATATAACACCTTATTTTTTTTTTTAATAAGGCTTCCATTTGGGATCTATGTTACTGCTAAACCTAGATTTATAGAAATGAGAATTTGAGACTAATGCAGGTATTAGGCATTCTCCTTTTCTTTCAGAAAAGTAGCAAATTAGTAAGACATACTTTTTTACACTTCATGTTTATTTTCTGGTTGATAACGTTGATCAGTTGAGTTATGATGACATGTAAAAAATAAATTCAAGAATAATCAACTTAGCTAAGTAGTTTAATCTGTAGGAAACTCATATTGTCCCCAGTATGACACAACAGCCACACTAGCATGTTTTTTCCCCATTTTTTAACTATTTTTAACTATTTAACAGAAAAATGTGAAGAGAAAGGAATAAATGCTTAATAATAGCACTATTAGGATAGTTCAATACAGCTCAATAGAGTTTTGATGTTCACATCTGATAAAGGTAATTTGGATTAATTCTTATCTTTGCTGTTGTTAATTTCTGGGCTTTACATGTATATTACACCCCTTCGTGTAGGCCCCTTCAGGTACTGGAAGGTCACTATAAGGTCCCCCTGGAGCCTTCTCTTCTCCGGGCTGAACAGCCCCAACTCCCTCAGCCTGTCCTCATACAAGAGGTGCTCCAATCCCTTGATCATTTTGGCGGGCCTCCTCTGGACTTGCTCCAATATGTCTACATCCTTCCTGTACTGGGGGCTCCAGAGCTGGACACAGGACTGCAGCTGAGGTCTCACCAGGGCAGAGCAGAGCGGCAGAATCACCTCTTTTGATCAACTGGCCATAATTTTTTTGGTGCAGCCCAGGATGTGATTGACCTTCTGGGCTGTGGCTGCACATTAGTGGCTCACGTCCGGTTTTTGATCCACCAGCACTCCCAAGTCCCTTTCCACAGGACTGCTCTCCAGTAAATCCTCTCCAAATCTGTAGTGATAGTGCTGGTTACTACCATCTTGGATCAGTCTCCCTTAATGACACTGCAAATGTTCAGTTTGGTGGTTAAAGGTAAATAAATGGCAGATAGCACTGAACTGAAGGGATGAATCCCCTGGTACCCTGCAATACTGTGAGCTCATGTGCTGGGAAAGCCCACTGATGTCATGCCCATGAATCTGCAGAGGTAATCATCTCAAAAAAACTATAATAACTGGAAAAGAGGGATCCTGTCTTTGTTATACTGGCCTATAAAACTCCAACAAGAGAAGCGTGTATACACAATAGGCAGAGAGGGCAAACATTTTCTGCAGATGGCAAAAGAGAACTAGAAAACAGTCATGTTCAGAAATTATATTTAATTGATCATAACTAGTTTTCACAATTATTATTTACAATTTGGCCACAAAATTTTATTAACATGACTATTGGCTATCTCCTAATTTTAAACTGTAGACTTTTGAACTAACTATGTGGAAAAACAGTTCCACCTTAGTTCCACCATCTTACTCAGAAACTAGGAAGCTGCAGTTTGTTCAGTGTATCTTGAACGTATTTTCTCAGATTTTTAATGAACATCAGAAATAAATTTTTTACCTTAAATTAGAATTACATGAATTCAAATTTTAAAAAAAAGTTATTTTTGAAGGTGTGTAGCCAAGTAAATTCGATGAGTTAAAATACAAACCAAATCTCAACCTTAAAACAGCAGGTCCTGCTAAGTACAAACTCCAATTAAGTTCTTGCTATTGGTTTCCCTGTTTGAAAGGAAATCAGTGTTCCAACATCCAGCATCACAATTGTCAGACAAATTGTCAATGGGAGCTGCAGGCATATCAGGGGAAAAAATATTCCCTTCTTATTTCAGAAGAAGCACAGGAGTGGCTCAGAGCTGCCAAGCTGTTTACCAGTATGGTTATTAAACTAAAGGTATAGAATCTGGAGAGGCATATTGTGAAGAGATTGGTGAAAAGACTGATCCACAAAACCCTGATTCTCCAGCCTCTCATATGCCAAGACTTTAACCTCATTTATCTTCTTTGCATGCAGTGGAATTGTTTCTAGCAAGTTCTGATTGCACAGGATTAATCTTCTAGGTTCTCCTTTTATATGTATGACTTAAAATGCATTGAAGTAACTATTATAGAATAATCTTGCACACTACCATGTAGGTTGGCATGTGTCAGTATCATCAACTTTTAAGTTCTTCTTTTTCTAAAATCAAGTCTGTGTTTATTTTTTTTTTTTTCATTATAACTTGGAATCTGAGCAGTGGGATTGATCAGATCATCATTAATCTGCTGAAACACTAGTAAGTCATAATAATAATTATTAATCTGTGATTTAATTTATTAGTGTATCGTGGGTATCCTAGAGCTGTAGCCCTGGTCCAGATGTCCATTATCAGAGTAACTATTAGGAACAAGTAACAAAAAAAAGGTGTCCCTGACTAATGTAAAGATTGCATTGACCTGAGAATGCTAATCATGTCTGCAGGATATGCCTGAAAATGAAAAGTCAATTTAAATGATGAATTACTGTGAGCATTTACATGCAGAAATACAGAATATCAAATCCTGCCAGCTGTGGTGCGGTGAAACTCCCTCTGTCTTTAGTTACTGTTCAGGATGTGGAAAATCTGGTCCAGAATGGATTAAAAGAGAATCAGGGTACTCATTATGTAAAGTTAAAGTTTGTTTCTCTGCAGTCCTGGTTCCCTGCAAGGCTGCCTTCTGCCCATACACTGCTACAATGGCTCTGAGGTCTGTGTTTTTATTTTTAAGCTGCTTTATAGCTTGGGTCCCTTCTCTAATCATGGTACCTGAAAGGAAATGTGCACCACATGACAAGATTGAGGGTTTTATTGTTCGCTTTTATTGCTTGTCTTTGTTCTAAACCAGAGTTATCTAAGAAATGAAAACTGTTTTTAGAGGCACTTAACCTAAAATTTTAGGTCACCGAGTTAAAGGACCAAGCTGAATTCTTTCCAACGTTGTATGTGACTGCCATCCAGTGGGTGCTCAAGGGCAAGCAGCTGGAACTGAGCAGCCTGCTGTCTTCGTATGAAATACCAGGCTATCAATTTAATACAAGACACATAATAAAAAAGGAATTACTAGCGTCAAATCATATTTGAAAAAAGATATTACATTATTTAACGAAAATTAAATAGAACCTCTGCATACACAGAGGTTGATGTAATAAATTTGTATTAAATTACATTTTTCAAATTGTGTTTAAGATTTTTCATTACAGCTACTTTCCTTTAAAAACTCATTAATTTCGTTTGAGCTTAATATAAACACACAGTGTGGCTTTCAGCATTACACAGATGAAAGTAGGTGGCAGTTTTGGAGGAACTTGCAGTTTCAGTTCTCAAGTCACGTCACACCGAGGTAGACTGTCTTTATCTGAAGTTGCTGGGATTTAAGCAGAAGTTCAATAAAATGCTATTTCTTTTAAATTACTGTTCACGTAGATAATAAAACTAATCTTGACGGGAGTGCTGAGATTAACAGACATATCAATCTAAGGGCACACATAATGCCTACCATCACCTTAGCTGTCTCAGAAGAAAAAAATATAAAAAGATATACACCATAAGGTATGTATACATAGGCACACATTCTGCTCACCCTGTGGATATATCTACATTTGTATCATTGTCAATCCAGCCCATGTGTGTGCACTGCTATGAAGCTGAGGTATTTCTTTATGCAGAAGACATTTTATTAAAAAAAAATAAAGTGATATGGAATAATAATGCTGTAAGGCTTGATCTCACACAGTCTGAAGTCAGTAGCAAAGCTGTATTGACTTCAGTAACAGAAGGATAAAGAAGGGAAGGTGTTATCACAACTAATGTAGTATTTATCTTCTGCATTATTATGACGACTTTTCACTTGTATTAAAAAGCTTCTCTAGTCCTGGACAAGGGCTTTTTGTGCTAAGTGCTATAATATTGTATAATAAAAGGAAGCTTCGTGCTCAAAAATGCCTACAAAGTTAGAACACACCAGGCATGAGAGCACAAGAAAATAACAAGGCAGGTGTTTAAAGGAGGCTCCTCCCAAGCACAAAGGCAATGTAGGAGAAAGCAGAAAGTTGACTGCAAGAATCAAATAGGAAATACTAGGACCTCTTATCGGTGGACTATAGATGATTGTTACCCTGATGAAAGGTTAGGAAAAAACTTAAACCCCATGTTTTTAATATTGTGATATTTGAAAATAAATTTACAAAAAACCCCAAACAAAACAATAGGAAAAAGGCAGATTCAAGTTGCAATTGTGTAGTTCCTTAGGCTAATCAAAGTCTCTATTACTGCAATCCAGTTCCTTCCTTAGTGTGGCACTAGTGCTTCGCTGATGCTTCTTCTGCCAGGTAAAATCCTTGACCCAGGTTATTGTGGATCAGATCAGCACCAGAGCAGGGACAAGCCAGAGGCTGTAAATGAATGGTGGATTCAGAGAAAAAGGCAGGACCATAAACCCAGCATTTTTTACTGGCTTAGACTGTCACCATCCTGCAGCCTCACTGCTCATCTGGAATACAGGAGGAGGTACATGCCTCACCAGCATGATGTAAGGTGAAGTCAAGCTTTGCACTGGGCTTTGAGCTCTTCAGATGAAATTTCTACAGAAGTATCCTTAATACAGTTTTAGGAACTACTCCAAATCTGTTTTGCTGGTTTAATGCATTGATTTAGTCTTTTGCATTTTTGAAAAATAAATGCCAACTGCAGTCTTTCATGATAAAGTCTCTCTCTTTTTTTTTTTTTTTTAACAGGGATTTAAGTTAGAAATTTGATTAACATGGGATAAAGTCAGAGAAAAAACATAGATACATTGCAGAAAAAAAAAACTGCTTAAAACCTTGAATTCTTTATGTGCCATAAGCTTGTGTATATTCCCAAAGCTGCTGTTGCTCTGATAAATAATAGGGACAATTTGCTTCACTGTAAAAAAATACAAAAATTTGGATAAAATTTAGATCAAAATGTAGATATATAACTCAAAATTCAACAGAAGCATTGGTAAGGAGAAGTACACTGTTTAGTCTCACTGCCTTCAGCTGAAACAATCCTGTGATGCTTCTTTCACATATCTGTTGACTTTTTATTGCTCTCTTTAATAGATGGATTGTAACAAATGTTAACAGAAGAAATAGCAGGTCATATAATGCCAAGTTATTAAAATTAAAGAGATCTACCTCTGGTACCTAAAGATGACTTTCACAGGACATTAATTTGTCCTATGTGTACTGCCATATAATGGAAAGCACCTATTTCATGTTAAGTTTTGATTTTTTTTTAGGCTTAATCTAAGACTCTGAAAATATTTGATGATTCTTTTGTTCTTTCTTTGTTTCCTTTATTCTGATAAAAAAAAATATACCAAAACAGCCATCATGTAGGACAAGGAAAACATTGATCTCTGAAAATATATTATAAAATAAGGAAATAGTCTCAGAGTAAGCAACACCCGCTGCGAGATGCATAAGCCCTGCTGCAGACCTTTGCTCTACTCTGATCTGCAGACTGGGGAGCTACCAAACTGCACCATGCTCCCTTGTGCCCTGAGTGCCCTGGCTTTATTACCAGAGGAAATGGAGGTGTAGGATGAGGAGGACACTTCACTTCTGGGTCTTATCGTGATACGTGGCATAGACACGGTCCAAGTCTGGAGCAAGACAACTGAAAATTCCTCTGAATCCAGCAATTCAGGCTTTGCAGAAAAGATGTGAGAAGAAAGATGGATATAAGAGTGGTTTTACAAAACAGAAAGTAAAGATGAACATTCTTCCAAAGGTCTCAAGGTTTGAAACTTTCTCAACTGATGCAGAGAGAGGGTAAAACTTTTATAAAGATAGGTACATGGCTTTACCACCATGAAACCAGAGGATGAGATGATAACCCCAGATGGGGCTCTATGGATCGCATTTTCCCCACTGTATATCTGCCAGTAAGAGAAAGATCTGACTCCATGTTCTGTTCTTCAGGGTAAAGATATTTCACCCGCTCATTTACTAGGGAGTGAAAGGAGTTCTTGGTTATGAAAACATTTTGTCTGACTTTCAGCTAGCTGGGATTTGATGGGGATGTGCTGACTTATCTTGGCAGATGCCACTGATCAGCTCCATCGTGCACAAAAAGAAGTAGAAATGACTCATTTATGAGCTCCCTGCCTACCCAAAACTGCTGTCTTTACCTGAATGTTTGTAAGTCACACTGTAAAATAGAAGAGTTGAGTAAAATCAGTGAAGGATAAAATCAACAAAACTGCTAGAAGCTCATGGACATCCTGTGAGCACAAAAGTACAGGTAAGAAAATTATTAATTAACAGACTTTTTTGAGAATTGAAGACTTCTTATTCTGCAACACCCATAACATCACTATACTTGGAGAGAATTTCATGGATGCAAAGATCAGGATCTATATTTCTTTATAAACTGGGAAATAGAGTTTAGGATTATAGGAATAAGATACTATATCAATATAAGCATTTTATTTTCAAAATTTCTCATAGTCATATCTTTTTATGCCACTTTATCATCTCTTTGTGAAAACCTCTGTGTTTTCAAATCTGAGCCAAACCCCTTTTTTTGTGACTTCTGATTGAGAAAAGAGCTTTGCAGCTATGTGTAAACTGAGTGCTAATGCATTAAACACGCACATTAAACATATGGTTCTGCTCTAGAAAATGGTCTGAGTTTGCCTTTGTGTTGCACTAGCATTCTGAGTAATACACTGCCATTGCAGAATGGCAATACATAGTGAAAAGGATGTATCTCCAGGGTTTTTAAATAATTCATTTCAGCAAGAAGGCCTTTGCTATTAATAGAAGAAATGATTATTTTTGCTTAAAACAAAGCCCACTTGGAAATTCAATATGTTTTTAATATAATCAAATTACTCGAGTATTAGAAAAAAAAAAGCAGAGGGTTACAGTTGTATTGATATTAACTATGGTTTACATATTTACCTGTTAAAGACCTGGATATTTAAAACATTTTTTATTCATGCCAGTTGGTATGGAACTTGTAAATACTGTATGGCTGTTTTCTTTCAAATCATAAACAGTACTTCCTCATTCCCTGCCAGTCAGTAAACTGCTAGTTAAACCAGTCTTCAAATTAATCAGCAGTCTACAAAATTTACAGCACTATCCAGAGGGTTCTGTGGCAGCATGTTTGCACAGGAAATGAAGGAAATAAAGATGCCATTTCTACATTGTTTTGATGCTGTAAGTACCATTATTCAGTCTACTCCTAGGCCAAAGGTTTTCAAAATATGACTCAGTATGGGAGTTTTCAGAGAAGTTATAAAATTGTTTCATGGCTCAAAAATGAGACATTTCTTATGATTGGCTAAAATAGTTCCATTTATTTTGTTTCTTACAGACAAGTTTTTAAACTCATTTTGTTCAGCATCTGTAAGAAAGTGAGAAGGGGAATGACACCTGACACCAAAAAGCCTTTCATTTATCAGACATAGCCACAAAGATCCCAAAGTTAAATGCTGAAGTCTGCAGAATTCACACTGTAAATTAGATGCAAATTCTTTACAGGAATGGCACATAATAACTGGAAGACATGGCCAAAGGATATGGTAAATTTTATACCATTTGAAGTCTTTAAAGCTAGCTAAAATGTCTTTTAAGAAAATGTGTTATACTACTATCATTACTTTTTGGGTTAGCTGCAGAAAATAATTTGGTGAACTTTTATGGCCTCTGTTAAGCAAGAGCTCAAACAGAGTGATGACATTCTGTTGAAGCTTCAAAATATATGAAACATGATCGATATGAATCCACAGCAACAATAATGACAGGAGGTGAAATTATAGCCTCACTGAAGTCTATGAGAAATTTATCACTCCCTTTAATAAGACCAAAATTTAATCTATAATTATAACAATCTTTGATATACTCATTGCATTTAGGCTTGGGATTACATGCAGAACTACTTTGCTCCACTTCACCCATTTTATTTTATTGCTATTATGATTACCATTTTATTTTGTACTTCAGTTTGGTTTTGAATTAACTTTGTATGATTTACATTTTTTAAGCATCTAGGAGTTTGCAAATGTTATCTCTTTTTCAAGTAGTGCAGAGTTCAAAATGGAAATCAGAGAATGGACTTGCAAAAATTCTGTTTCTTCTTGGTTTCATTTGGGTAAGGGTCAAACATTTTTTTTAAAAAATGTATTTATTTCATATTATTTTTCACAGAAGATGGGTTTTTCTATTGCTTGCCTTTGGTGAAGCCAGAAAATGGAGATCTGTACAAATAAATTTTCTGGACTATTCTCAATCTTATGAACAGCTGAATTCAAGATTTCTAGAAAGCCTCAGAATTAAGTTCACTCTGAATGGAGCCAGCAATTACCATTGTATCCTATATACCATACGTGGTATTGTCGTGTATAGTGTTTTGAACACTATATACTGGAGTTTTGAAGAAGCTGCTCAGGTCTAATCCTTTCCAGGAACAAAGAATACATTAGAAGCTGTGACTCACAGCCTATTCCTAGAAATCCTTTTAAAGCAGGTATGAAGAGGAGATCTGTTAAGAATGGACAGGAATATCTTCGTATGGAAGGTGAGATGCCCAGTCCAAGTCTGTTGGCCATCAGCTTTATTCCACTGAAAACCAGAGCAAATCATATGACATGTTTTTGTGTTTTTTTTTTTTTCTTTCCCCCACTCCTTTTTTTTTTTTCTTTTGTAACATGCCGATAGAGCTTTGTGCCACAGAACAGAAATGCCTCTAATCCAGATTCCACTCTTGATTTACTCTGAGGACATTCACAGAAGCAGGAGGTATAAGTCTTGCACTAAGGATGCAACTCTAAGGATGCTGCAGTTCTTTAAGGTGCAGTTTAGAACTTGCTGGAGACAATGGAAGGCCTTTCGATGACAACAATGGGCTTTGGATCAGAACCTCTACTAGGGAATTTTTGTCCTTGGCTTTCTTAAAAGAAGATTTTTACTGATGTGTGAATAGTGTTAATCACCCGTGAACACTTGGTAAAGAGTGATCTGGTTTTTATGATATGGAAAATACCCCGCTGAAGCATGAAACCTTTTAATGAAGTCATACAAAGAAAAACTTGCCCTCCATGACCTAAAGTTCAGCTCTTGAAATGTCATTTACTGGGATGATGCATTCCCCACCTGTCAGCCTGGGCTTTTTCTTGCCACAGGTGAATTAATGCAGCCTTGGAGGTGTGCCATGGTTACTAGTATCTGGTATTCTACTAAAGGCAAGAGAGAGGAATTCTTATTAGCAAATGTTTATTTTGCCTGCTTCGTGTAAACAATAGAAAACAAGATGATCTTTGTTCCCAAAATGATGTAAATTGGTTTTACTGACACCTAAATCAACTGCATATCTTAATCTTATCTTTGAAAAACTACTGGCATCACAAATGTGAGCTTGTTACTCAGTGTAGAACTAATTATTGATTTGTCTACTGTCACTGAATGCAGAAAACTGAAATATAAAAACCTTTTGACAAGGTTTTTGCTACTGCCTTGAGTCTTGGCTGTCTTGATACGTTAGGAATAGTGATGTAATTCTAATGAAAACAGTTCACACGAAATATTTGTTCTTCTGCTTGTTTGTTGCCGTATGGATATACAGTATTATGGATATGCTTATTTCAAAGCTCACCTCAAATTCTGATTGATTGGACAGTAACTCTGATTTTACGTAAGCAATGAGTGGTCTCCTGTCTGCCCACATCAGCTGAGTTCCTGTAGAGTTCAGTAATGAGTCTTACTACATTTATATGTAAGTGAAACTCCTGATAAAACTCCGGTTCACGTAGTTCGTATGGTAGCAATTTATTGCCTGGCTGCAGATTTTTTAAATCTCTCTGGTACTACAAGGTTATTACAGTAAGTTAGAAAGACAGGTATTCCAAGTATGAACTTGCTGTTAAGATCTCAAAAATACCAACTGAGTGCTCTTGAATTGAAGCTTTGATGAGAAATAAATCCTTCTGGTGACACTTTTATGCTGTGTAGAGGTATGGAAGTGTGAGCAACAGCACCTGGCAAGCAAGCTGTCTTCTTTAAAAGCAAGCAAACCAGATGCTCATCAGGTTGGAGAAGGATTTAGCAGGAAATAAAAGTCTACTCAAATGTTCACTGCTCAGAACTACAAGAGAAAACTCATACTTTGTGATTTGTCCTCTGGATACAGAGAAAAATTATATTTATATCTTCTGTACTTTCAGGCACCGTGAAGAGTTTATACTTGAAAACAGGACTTATTTTCAAGTGAACAATCTACCTAACAGATCTATTTCTGTTCATATCAGTTCTCTCATTTACAGGAGATAGCCAGAGAAGTAACAAAATTAACATCCTCATGGAGAATAAATAAAATTTGATAAAAATCTTCTGTTTCAGGTTACAGCAGGGGTAGGATTTCTGGAGTTGCTTTGTATGAGTCCCTCCTTTCCCTATTCTTGCATATGCATCAGAAAGATCATCTCATTTAATAAGCCTCAAACGCATCTGCTTTCTGTTTACATAAACCAGCTGTGTTTTAAGCACACTGACTAGATCAGAAAGTTTTACCCCAGCAGAGCAACACTAACCAAACTGTTTTTGTCTCTTCAAAGCCCTAGTTAGGCAGTGGTTTCATAAAACACTAGGAAAAAAAAAAATTGGGCCCCAATTATAAGTGAATTGATGCAAGGCTGAGATACATAGCTGTGTATATGTTTTCCAACTGGACAAGTTATCTCATCTGATCTCCAGAAAATAATATGTTTATTTTTACAGCTGTCTGGATGAGCCAGCTATGATTCCATAGGAAACACACCATGCCTCCTCAAAATAGAATAATTTGCTAACGGAAGGAACCTAACTGGAGGTTTACCTTACTTTCCATTTAGCAGTAAGAGAAATAAAGCCAGACACAACAGGGAGCAAGAAAGATGCATATATCAACTTAAAACCTTCCACCTTCCAGAAGTCTGAAAAGCATTTGTATGTATCACCTGATTTTTTATATTGTCACAGAATCATTCTGGTTGTAAGAGACCTTTAAGATCATGAAGTCCAATCATTAACCTAATGCTATCAGTTTCACTGCAAAAACATATCCCTAAGCCCCACATCTACGTGTCTTTTACATACCTCGGGGATCGTAACTCCACCACTTCCCTGGGCAGCCTGTTCCAGTGCTTAACAACCCTTTCTGTGAAGAAGCTTTTCCTAAAATCCAATCTAAACCTCCCCTAGGACAACTTGAGGGTGTTTCCTCTTCTACCATCACTTGCTACCTGAGAGAACAGATTGACTCCTGACTTTCAGGTAGTTGTAGAGTGATAAGGTCTTCCCCAAGTCTCCTTTTTTTTTTCCTCAGCCAGTCCTTATAAAACTTGCACTCTTGGCCCTTCAGAGCTTCACTGTCCTTCTTTGGACATGCTCCAGTGCCTCAATGTGTTTCTTATAGTGAAGGGCCCAAAACTGAACACAGTATTTGAGACATGGCCTCACCAGTGCCAAGCAGAGGTGGATGATCACCTCCCCAGAACGATGCTGTTGGCTTTCTTGGCCACCTGGGCACACTGCTAGCTCATATTCAACCGCCTATCAGTTAACACTCCCTGGTCCTTTTCCACCAGGCAGCTTTCAAGGGTTTTTCCCAAGCCTGTAGCATTGCCTGGGCTTGTTGTGACCCAAGTGCAGGACCTGGTACTTGGCCTTGTTGAACCTTAGACCATTTGCCTTGGCCCATCGATTTAGTGTGTCCAGATCCCTCTGTAAACTTTCTCTACCTTCAAGCAGATCAACACATCCACCTAAGTTGGTGTTGTCAGCACACTTACTGGGGGTGCCCTCAATCCCCTCATCCAGATCAACTGCTAAAGCTATTAAAGAGAACAGGCCCCACTACTGAGCCCTGGGGAACACCACTTGTGACTGATCGCCAATTGGATTTAACTCCATTTACCACTCTTCTCTGGGCCCAAGCATCTAGCCATTTTTAATGTTTTTTTTTTTAAGCCATGAGCAACCAGTTTCTCCAGGGGAATGCTCTGGGAAACAGTGTCAGAAGCTTTACAAAAGTCCAGGTAGACAACATCCCTTTCCTTGCCCACTAAATGGATCACATTGTCAAAGAAGGAGATCAGGTTAGTTGAACAGGACCTACTTTTCATAAACCTATGTTGACTCAGCCTGATCCCCAGGTTGTCCTATATGTGTTGTGTGATAGTACTCAAGATGATTTGCTCCATAACAGTCCCTGGCACCGAGCTCAGACTGATAGGCCTATATAGTTTCCTGAATCCTCCTTCTGGCCCTTCTTGTAGACGGTTGTCACATTTGCTAACCTCCAGTCAAGTGCTACCTCCCTGGTTACCCAGGACTGCTCATAAATGGTGGAAAGTGGCTTGGTGAGCACTTCCACCCACTCCCTCAGCACACTTGGATGGATCCCATCCAGCTCCATCAGCTTGTGTGTGTGTAAGTGGTGTAGTCGTCACTGACCATTTCCTCTTGGCTTATGGAGGCTTCATTCTGCTCCCTGTCTGCTTCCCAGCTCAGGGGGCTGGTCACAGAAGACAATTGGTCTTACTCTTAAAGACTGAGGAATTTTGCAAATAATTTTATGACAATTCTACTTCAGTGTATCCAGTATTATTTTGAGTACTGAAGGCCTCAGTCGAATGACATTGTAATGCACTTAAAAGGTTTCCTTTTGATGCCTTAAAACAATAACTGTCAGGGATCTATTTTAATCTTCAGGTAGGTAATACCGTGACAGCTACTATCTTTCATTTTTTGGCTTGGTTCCCAAGGAGACTTCCCCTTTTTATGTTTCATTTCTTATTGGTTTTGGTTTGATTCTTATAAACTATCAAGTCTGGATTAATCTATCCTATCCACCTGACTCTCCTGCCAGCAATACTGTTCCCATACCCTGCTGCAATCTCCATGTTTGCAGATGCGACAACCAGGGAATGAAAAGAGTGTTGCAATGACCACAGAGAGAAAGCTGTCTGGAAATGCTGATTGCTTCTTGCAGCACTCCCCCCAGTTATTTAAATAGCATTATAATATCTCAAAGGTTTGCAAACTGAGATATGGAGAGATGAAATTCTTGCCTGTGATGTACCAAAAACTAAACAAGCCAGGGCTGTGTGTTTTCAAGAATACTCTCTGTCTCAGACTCCTGTCACACAAATATTTCAGCATCTGCTCATCTTTGCAGAACAGCTCTTCTAAATTTACCCTGCAGCCCAGTAAAAGCAAATTTAAAGACATTCTCATCTGCAGACTCAGGACATACAGTATAATATTTAGTTGTCTGTGCATGAGGCTCGACTGTCATTTAATATGCTGTAGGGTATCCCTCCTGGCTTCCAGCTGCTGCTCCAGAATGGTGCAGGTTTATCCTAAGTCCCACGTTATCTATCAGCCCAGATGTCTATGATGCCCTTGAGCATCTACAGTGACACCTGTATTAGCCCAGCTGTCATCACACTAGAATGAGGATTTCAGAGCATGACTTGATGCCATAGAGGGAGAGAATAGCTTTTGTTAACTCCTAGGAGTGCGATCTTCAGGCAGAACCCCGTGTACCGTCCTTGTTATTGCCTAAACTGGACCGATGTCTACAGAGGGATGGAGACCATCCAGATTCACAGTGCTACACACTACAGCTTACCTGCAGTACTATGTCCCGTCCATCCCGTGTGATGTTAACAGTGTGGGGCTGTCCATTAGCCATATTTCTGTGGTCGACATCAATGTTATATGGCTCTTTGGTGCCTCCTAGGCTGTACCGTATTTGCAGATTCCCTAGTGAAAGAAACGGGAAAAGCACCCGCAGGTATTTTGGTCTTTATTCACCAGGTATTTCCCCCTCTTTATTTTCACATGCAACAGTTATTTTACACTTAAATTGCTCTCAGAGCTGGACTCTGCAGTAGGAGAAGAGCTAGTGTTTGAGATTGGAAAGATATTAGGCTGAAAACTATTTCTAGTTTGCAACCCAGAAGTGTGACAATGACCAGCATCTCAAAGCCAAAGTGCTTGTAAACACTCCAGATTGCAAACCAAACAAATCAGAGCTATGCCTTGAACAATATGGACAATTGGTGCAAATCTGAGCACATCAAGCAGCACTTTGCTGTTGAGATTATTATCCTTGCTGCAGGAAAATTCTTTGAAGTTATACAAAGCATGATGTTTTCCAAAGAATAAACCATTGATATGCATTAAATAAAGGCAAAATCAGGACAAATTAACACTGACACAAAATCTTCATACTGGACTTTCTTGCTTTCACATTTAATTGTTGTTGATGGGTGACTGTCTGGACTTTATGGAAATTTAATAATGTATGGTGAAATAAAAACTTCAGGTTACACTGTTAGAAAATTATAGTCAAAAGTGGTTAACTGATGCTCATGACATACTGCCAGACAGATTTTTCTTTTCTAACCAAACCGAAGTGTCTATCTCGATAAAAAGTTTTACTATTTGATTTAAAGGAAGGATGTTTGAAAAGGGAAATACAGACCTCATTATTGATCAAAGCTAGAAAGATTCTGGCCCAAAAGAACAGCCCTAGACTTTTATAACTATAGTTTAGCTATCTGATTTATAATTTCCCTTTTACACCTTCTTTCTTCCTCACGAAAAGAAAAAAAAAATGAGCAGCATGTAGAATACTCATATCCCATAAAAGAGAATGACAGCAAAATAACACTAATTATGATTTTCATGGGGCTCTAAGGCACTATTTGAAATCAAAGTCTATTCAGTTTACATACAGTTCTAACACTGTAACAGCAAATGGTCCATATCCAACCGTCAACCATCACCAAGATGTTTAGGATCTTATAAACTATGCTACATCAATATTCTAGCCACTTCACTAGGTATGAAGATTTTTAAAACAGTAAATTGCACTTTCCACTGACTACTGGTGACATTGCCATGAGTTTAGTGATTCAGATGTCTACATGTACATGCCTACTGGTTCATTCTATAGTGCTAGCTCATGGCATGAATCTGACTGTTACAGCAGGTTTGATTTTCTTTTTTTCTGTTTTGTTCTGAGAGGGAGGGTTGGCTAATGAACCCTCACTAAACTGCATGGTTACCTCAGTACAATATCTAGTACAGAAGAATACAGTTTCAGGTCCCATGTACTTTACTTTTACAGGATAAGGTGAAGAGACTTTCCCTTGGGTTTGGAGCTTCACCTGAATGTCAGCCTGGTGTTAGTATCAGTTATGCCTTCAGTGGAGGGAGCCTGGAGCAGTTGCTTACCAGATGGCTTGACAAGCACAGCCATGAAGTCCTGGGTATAGGAGCTGACGTACAACAGGACACAGGGAGACTTAGTGGTGCTGAAGCTGAAGCTGAGCTCTTCTTTATTCAAGTTGAGGTCGGGCGCTGTGATCTCGGCATCTGTAGAACTCAGAAGTGTTCTGCTAACTAAATCCTTCATGCTGGTCCCTGGGGAGTGGAAGTTGTAACGAAGCCACATTCCCTCTTCAAAAAATGCTCCAACATCTTGAACGTAAGAGGAAAAAAAGAAAAAGAAAAATTAAATGTGCTGACACTTTTTGGATTAAATATTACTACTGACTTGATCAGTACCAACCTGTGTGTGTTTCTGCTGCTGCATTATTTAAGCACCTTGCCAATATTTAGGTTCAGAGCCTCACTATTGTCTAATGAGAATGAAAAGGACAATGTCGATTTTATTGGTGGGTACCTGGGTTCACAGAGCAAAGGAAAGTTTGCCTTTGGGTGGCACAGAAGGTCTATGCCTGTTTCTCACATTAGTATCAGTAGAACCATGCTTTAGATTTTTTCTCATTAAAGTCTTAACGCTCCTGAAGGAGGAGATAACACTCCCCTCAGGAAGACAGATTTAAGAGACACAGTAAGGAAACACTGTCAGGGAAAAGGAAAGCCAGCAATTCTGACCAGCAAATTTAAATGGACTCAGAAGGACCTCACAAAGGAATAATGGCAATTCCAGCACCTGAAAGATTTGAAATAGGACTGGACACAATGCTAGAAAGTTATCTGCTGCTAGCATAATACTTTATGAGACCAGCATAACCAGGATGCACTTATGGGAGATAAAATCAAGCGAGGAAGAAGGTAAGAGGTACACCTGAATTGTAGCATCCAGGAGGTGCTACCCAAAGTTTTCAAACCTATCTGAGACAAAATGCCATGCTTCAACATTCCTCACAGAAAATAAGACCACTTTTGGCAGAATTAATCCTTTCAGCTGAAAGGGCACTATTATTAATTCTCATAATAATGCAGTTTTACCTATTACTTAACATTCAAAAGATAATGCAAGACCGACATTCTTACATTGAAAGCTGACTTTGACAGCTTCCTATTATGGGAATCACAGCACAGTTGTCTACCATTGGTAGTGTATAACCTACTAAGTCCAGAGGATTGCTGGACTGGCTTCCTATGGCAGTCATTCATTTAGTGACACTGTAGTCCTCAATAGGCTTTGCTGTCTGGGATAATATCATTAAAGGAAATTTTTAAACTATGTGTGAACTTGATAAAAAGGTATGTTTATGAACATTTCATAAGGGATTAAAGAATGATGAATAAGGATTATGAACATAGCATATGAGTACTGTATTTAAAAAATGGTTATAAGCAATGCTTATGGGTGACCAGTCTTTTAAAAAAGAATCTTCCATAATTTGCTAGCTTCCTACATGATGCAAAGTTGCCACAGGTTAGTGCAAGATTTTCCATCTAAACTTCTGAAAAATCAACACACTATCTTTATTTTAAAAGTAATTTAATTTTTATTCCCTTTCAGCATTTGAAGTCTTCACACAATTCAATACAAAGGCTTTATCTCAAAGCATAGGAAGCAGGATGTCCTTTTCACAAGCTGTGCGGTGGCACAGAGCAAGTCAGAAAAGATCCTGCAGACTTTATGAAGAATAGCTAAGCAGAGAAAAGACAGGTAAAATTATAACAGACTTTATCAATAGCCCTTTCCAGAATTTTGGTAAATGTAGTGTTGGAAAAGATTTTTATTTTCCTCTTACTGTATAAAATTCTTCAAAACTCAAAAGATCACAGCCACTGCCACTGTGTGACCATACAAAACATAGAGTCAAGTTGTGGTCCCAAAACGCTATAAATAATTCAATCATTCTGATAGATTTATAACCACCATTTTATAGGAGAAACCTTAATTGACCCTGAAACAGTTATGGGAGAGACAATTCAGTTTAACAACTATATCTTGCAGGAGACTCAGTGGTCCTGGATTAAACGCAAAGGGCCCTATCCTGAAAATACTTCCCCAAACCATGATGCCTTCAGCCACTAACAGCAGTGTTGAAAACAAGCATTAGCACTTACAAATCCAAAGCAGCATACACCGCAGCTCTAAGTGTTTGCAATACCAGCTTAAAAATATCCCTACGACTGCTAATTTATTCCTCTTCAGCCTCTGCTGCTCGGGCAGCTCCTGGATCAATTAGGCTGCGGCGGTGCCGGCGGGGCTGCTCGCCAGAGCCGGCGTGCCGGGTCGGGGGGCACCGGGCAGCGTGACACTGTCACTCTGCTGCTGGGGCCCGCAGCCCCCGCGGAGCTCCGCGCACATGCCCGGCATACCCATGCGAAATGATGTTCGCCTCCAGGCTGTCTACTGCTTGTCACGCCTTTTATTTTAGGAGCCGTCTTCAGAATTGCCTGTTGCTACGCTCGCCCAGGGCTGCCCGCGTTGGGAGTACTAGGACCTGCAGTCCTGACCCCAGTCCTGCTCTGGGGCTGAACTGGGAAGTGTGCAATGCTTTTTTTTCCAGAGCTGTAGACGTTATGAATTACTACTTCAAATGTTGATCACTACAAAGAAAGCTTTAAGTAAATAGTGCTCTCTAAAATGGTAAACCTTTTCTCTTTTCAAAAAAAAAAAAAAAAATAGAGCAAAGCGTGTTCTGTACGTTTAACTTGATTTGCTCTGGAAAAAATAATTTTCAGTATAGCTGTGTTATTATGGGTGTAGAAGCTATTGTAATAAGCTTTGACATTCTCCTCACATGCACAACCTCTCTTTCAAGAAGAAGGGTAAGAGGAAGGTTCACTTGGCTGTGTGAGTGTATTAGGCCCTCAACAGGGAGATATTGAAACCCCTCATGATTATGCTCTTTACTGAATGAAACTGAAGTCCTTGCAGCAGTGCTGCAAAGTGCTCAGCAGCTCACAGGAGCAGGCTATTTAAACTATTAGGAAGTACTAGGAAAAGCTAAAAGATAATTTTCTCTGTATTGAACCAACTATAAGATGACTTGCAAATGCAGAGCACTGATCAATGAAAAAACTATCTACTTGGAGGTCAGAAGTGTACCATCTTCCTCAAGATCTGATATAAGGAATATTGACATCTTTCATTCAAAAATCATTCAGGCTCCCTGAGCAAAATAGGTAAAATGCAGCACAAGCCCTGCTGCCAAAATGTGCAGGAGGCTTCTATACATGATCTCCTGCTTTATTCTGTAATAATTCAAATGCTATCTGAAAAGATGACTCCTGGGAGATGAGGCATAAGGCATGGTGAAGGGTTCCTCTGTGAGCTGCCCTTTTGAGGCAGAAGTCTTGGTAAAATGAGTGCAGCAGTAGGAAGGAGATCAGCTTAATTCAGAAAGCAGTACCTGTTTCTATGCCAATATGCAGTGCAGTCATCCTTTGTTGACAGACTTTATAAATACATACAGTTTGGGTTTGCTTTGTAGACAAAGCCAGAATTTGAACTGTGGATTTTTATCAAGCAAGATGCATACCCCAGTGTGAACTGCACATATTTTACAAAACTACCTGGATTCAGGTTTTTTTTCAGCAAAAAGCTGATCCAAAACTTCTACACAAAATGCCTATGTACCCAGAACTGACAAACTTATTTTGATGGTCACAATGCTTTGGTCACCTCCCCAGTGTCCCTTTCCCTACTCAACTACTTTTATTTTTCTACACTCATTCTGTCTGGCACTAGGAGTATTGGAAGGCTGGAGGATAAAGCCAAATAGCAACACCTCTCCCACACTTCTCTTACAAAATTCCCAAATCTTATGACATTTATGGGTCAGTGTTGTACAACTAAGACAACTGAAGTAGAAACTCAGTTCTCCTTTGCTGCTGGCTTAACATCAGTGAAATATCAGTGTTGGTTTTTCTCCTCTCAGGTAGTTATAATCATTCTGGTAGTCATACACTCAGTCACAGCCAGAACTTTTCTTCTTTATCCATTACTTTTTCCTCACCTGTGAAGAGCATTGCTGCATGGCAGAAGCGTGGCTGAACACAGCTTCAGCAAGATTTTGCCTGGAGGGGTATATATAAAAGATAGCAAACAAAAGGCTTTACAGCAATTGAATTGACTCTGTGCTGACAGCTGGCCTAGGAATGTTAACAGAGATTGTCATGAATCAATTACAAAATATTACTCCTAATAAATAGAGAAGCCACATACCTGTGGAGCTACCAAACAAACCCCCTCTCTCCCAAATACTGTGATTTCAACACAGGAGCTTTTCAAGAGTGGCACTGTAAGAGGTGGAATCTACCTTCTGCAGCAGAACAGCTATCACTGTCTCACAACTGCCAGGTCACATTTTCCAAGTAAACTCAAGACTTTGCTTGCATCATCTTTTATCTGGGGACCAAGGAGAAAGCAATGCTGGTTACTTCCCTCATGTTATTGTACTTGGCTTTTTTTGAGGCTGGGCCTTCAAAGCAGTCTTGTTAATGAGCACTAACAGTGTAAAGTACCCACTCTGCAGAAGCTGGAGACAAAATCCTGACAACTATGAAGCCTGGCTAGGAGAAAGATTCTCTTATTTCACAAAGCTGACTGTAATGCTTTCCTACAGCTGTAAGTATGTCCTGTCTAGAGGCTCTAAATATCTCCTTGGCCCTGCTCAGATTGAACAGATTTTTTTTTTTGCTGATTTCATGACCCAACACAAAACACAAGGCCAAGTAAACATATAGGCCAGACTTTATCGTCCCACTCCAAAGAATGCAGGAAAGATATGACATGGCTAACAACAGGAAGGATAAACAAATGAACATATTCCCTCATGGTACATAATGCACCAAAGGGAGGAGTAAGTCAAGCTAGAAACCAAATCAACAGCCCAACTTCAACAACACAGAAACCACTACAGCAATTGCCAAAGAAAATCTTCATTACATACATAACTCCCCACCCTGCCCTGCTCTCAAGCATCTGTCCCACCATTGCTGGAAACTCTAACTGTGGACAGCCAGCACCCTTCCTATAACTAGAAGCCCTGCACAATACACCCACCATGCAAACCAACCTTCCCCACTGCAAGCAGGACCAGCTTTTATGTTATTAACTTTAGAGGCATGACACCTGATGTTACCTTTAAAGGCAGGGCACCACTTATTAATTTCCTAATTAGTTTTCACTCAAGGTTGGCAAGGCCTTGAGAGAAAACCAAGAAGAAGGCCTCTCCTGCCTGGCTGTGGGTATCATCCATATGTCAATCTTAATTCAGGGTTTGTGGCTTAGACCCTAGAACTTCATTAAATTAAAAATATTACTCTGTGATTCTGCTTGCCAGTGCTCAATGCTCTGTCTTTCCTGTACAGAGTTCTGGATATGAAAAACAGCATTTTCAAAATCCTAAGCAAGGAGAGTCACTGGAGACAGTCTAACATTTGCTGCATGTACAAAACTTGTTAGGGTAACCTAGACAGTTGAACAAAACCTCTTTCCCACTGCAAAATTTTCTTTCCTCTTTGATTTCTCTTATAGTTACAGATGTTGAATATAGATTAAATAGAGCTTGCTTGTCTGACTTGTGGCTAAAAATGTGCTAGAGCACCAGAAATTTCAGCTACCTCCAGGCTGTGGTCACAAAGATTAAGACTGTTTGCTGAGATACGTCCTGGCCCACAGGGCATCAGTAAAGGGTCAGAATCTCACAGCTGTTGATCTGGAAGAGATGTGGAGTGCTCTGAAGATGGTAATGCTTATCTTTTATCTGGTTATCTCAGTCAATGTTTTATCCTACATTCAGGATCACAGTATTTAGTTTGTGACACTAAGAAGTGGGGATTTAAAGTTTTTGTCCTACATCCTCAAGCCTCATGTTCTGGCTGCCATTACTGTAATAATTTGTGATGCATGTTTGAATTTTCTATATGTGGAGTAAAATACCAAAATACAGTAATTGCTTGTTGGCATTAATAGAATACAAACCCTCTGAAGATTTGCTGCTTCTATATGAATATATCAGTACTTGGTACAAAAAAAGCTTTCTTGAACAAATAACCATTAGAATCAGGGGATATGTAAAATAATGTGCACCAGTGAAGCTCTGGGGCTTGATCATAATTCCATGCATAGCTTCCTGCTACCTTCAGCAGAACAAGGTGAGTGCCACAGAAGATGGTGTTGAGCCACCCGATTCATTACACCTTCAAGCCTCCCTGGTCGATGCTGACAGGCAGATACTGCTGGGAAGAGCTAAGCAAGGCTGAGCTCTGAACTTCCTTCTGCTACAGCTCTGTAAAAGAGGTGCCTTTATTCTACCTTCCTATACCTGGACAGAAGTGTACATGCCAAAGAAAGCCTAAAAAGGTCAGGAAAATCAGTTGCAGTTCATTCTGCACTGGTATGAATTTACTATAGATCTTTCTATAGCTACAGCCTTTTGAACTGATGTCTAGGACAGCAGACTCAGAAGAAGGGAATGGCAACCTGTGCTGTGTGTTCTCTGCTGAATCTAAATGCAAGGCCCACTCACTTTCTAATGGAAATATCCATAATGGTCCAAAAAAGCCCCATAAAATAAAACAGGATGGATGAAGAAAAATGTAATGTCAAATATACAACAGACCAAGTTTTCTTCATGATTTCCTGCCAGGATGTTCTTTAGGTAACCTCAGAGAAAAACCTGCATCTTTGCAACAGCCATTTGAGAAATATTAGAGACTGCCATTTGATGATTGCACAGTATTCAGTGTGACTTTGATAGGTGAGATCTGTCTTCAATTCCTTTCTGTACCACAGGTACCCACTCTACAAGTGATCAGGTCCTTGCTTCCCTCATTATCTTGTTCACTTTCTGCATTACCATGATAACACCTTCTCACATCACAGAGCTATTGTAAGGATAAATATGGTATGAGCTTGTGAGGTGCCAATACTACTCCAGTAGCATGCAGGTGTATAAATAATCCACATGGGTGTCTGGTGCAAGAACCTCAGAGCTCTCTGTTGCCTTTGCAAGGGCATGCAGCAGCTGGCAATGTTGCTGAAGCTGCTCTACTCATCTTTCATAAAACAACTGCACTGAGTGAGCAATGACAGCAGGGCAGGCCTATTACAGCTAGCTGACAAAGACATTGAAAGTTTATCATATTTTGTGAGCCAGGACTTAGTATTTTTAAAGTCATTACCCTGACTTATTTGCTTTCTTTATACAAAATAAGAAATCTTTCCATTTTGTAAGTACTTTATTATGAATAGGAAGTGGGCTGGCAAGCAGTTTATAATCAGTTTGATATCTCTTGGAGGTATGTAAGTAGTATGGGGAAGGTCTGTTCTGCTTTAAAGATAATTTTTTTTCCCAATAAAGGAATTCTTACAACTTAATTGAAATGCAGTTTTCAAAGCACTAAAGTACAATTGTGTGTGTTTAATAAGGCAATACTGACAAGACAGCAGAATGGAATAGCTTTGCACACTATATTTTTTTTGTGAGTATGTGTATTTATTCAATAGAGGCTGACATCCAAGTCTTGAAGTCTGATAGAAAGGTAGAAAACCCTGACTGCAGCATTCAGACATACCAGACTGGGAACCTAACATTCCCAACTCAAAAAAATCTGGTATAAATTTTGGCTAACATATCATGACCTTATTGTGTATAGCAGAAGTTTTTTTGGGAGTGGTCGGGAATGCTGCCTTGATTTTTCCAGATCCTGGGATTATCAACAATGAAAGCTAAGAACTCAGTTACCTTAAGGCACTCGGACAATCACATCCCCATTATTTAGAACAAAGCAATGGAATGTATTTGCAACCAGCAAAATAAAGGGAATTTAATGAGTATAATCAGGGCAGAATTTGGGGATCATCAAGTTTCAGTTTAAGAGTCTATGGAAGGGTGCAGAGCTACTTTGTCCGTGGGAGATCCTCCAAATCACAGTGTTGCCACACGCCCTGCATAGCAATTTCAGCAGTTGGTCTTTGATCTTTTCTTTTTTTGAAGGAAGGAATTTTTTTCAAGGAACAATACATAATTGTTTTCTTAGAAATACTTTTATGATGATAATAAGTTGTGGGACAAAAAAAAACCCAAACCAAACCCAAACCTGAACTAGAATTTATGTTTAAGCAAAGGACAGAGAAAGGTCAGAAAATAATCTGTTGGACTGCAGAAACACTGCAGCTATTTCTCAGAACAATTTCTCTGAACAATGAAAGGAGAAGTGAAGCCAATTGCATATGCTCCAAATAAAAACGAAAAATAATGTTAAAATAGATGTCAGACCACATTCTTACACTTTTTTTTTTTTGTCCTTGTAAAAGAATAGTGTAATTTCCTGACCACTATGCTATCAATCACATTGTGATCTGTTTCTAATAAGGATGGAGACAATGCAATTTTTTGTCAGTCATCAGACAGTGACTCTAAACATAGATTTCATCAGCAAAAGAATCCACAATATGCAAGGCCAGTTTTTATTGTGAGAGGCATTTATTGCTTATGAATTATTGTATGATGATTTAATAGTAGTCAGTGTGGAGTCACCAAGGGGAAATCATGCTTGACCAGTTGGATAGCCTTCTATGATGGTGTGACTCGCTGGGTAGATGAGGGGAGAGCAGTGGCTGTTGTCTAACTTGATTTCAGCGAGACTTCTGACACTGTCTCCCATCACATCCTTATATGTAAACTCAGGAAGTGTGGATTAGATGAAAGGATAGTGAGGTGGATTGAGAACTGACTGACAGAGCTCAGAGGGTTGTAATCAGTGGCGAAGAGTCTTGCTGGAGGCCTGTAGCTTGCATTGTTCCTCAGGGGTCAGTACTGGGTCCGGTCTTGTACAATATATTCAACAATGACCTTGATGAAGGGATGGAGTGTGCTCTCAGCAGGTTTGCTGATGATACAAAACTGGGAGGAGTGGCAGACCATCAGAAGACTGTGCTGCCATTCAGCGAGACCTGGACAGGCTGGAGAGTTGGGCAGAGAGGAATCTAATGAGGTTCAAGAAAAATGAGTGTAGAGTCCTGCAGCTGGGGAGAAATAACCCCCTGCACCAATACAGGCTAGGGGGTTGACTTGCTGGAAAGCTGCTCCACAGAAAAGAACCTGGGAGACATGGTGGACAACAAGTCAACCATGAGCCAGCAGCATGCTCTTGTAGCCAAGAGGGCCCATGGTGTCTTGGGGTGCATTAAGAAGAGTGTGACCAGCAGGTCCATGGTGGTTCTCTCTCTCCTCTGCTCTGCCTTAGTGAAGCCACATCTGGAGTCCTGTGCCCAGTTCTGGGCTCCCAACTTCAAGAGAGACAGGGAACACCTGGAGAGAGTCCCATGGAGGGCTATAAAGATGACTAAAGGACTAGAGCATCTCTGTGATGAGGAAAGGCTGAGAGATCTGGGTCTGTTTAGCCTGGAGAAGAGAAGACTGAGAGGGGATCTTTTCGATGTTTCTAAATATCTAAAGGGCAGCTGCCAAGAGGATGGAGCCAGTCTCTTTTCAGTGATGCCCAGTCATAGACAAGGGACAACAGACACAGACTGGAACACAGGAAGTTCCATCTGAACATAAAGGTGCAAATTTTTTGCTGTGGGCAAAGTGATGGAGCACTGGAACAGGCTGCCCAGAGATGTTGTTTCCTTCTTTGGAGACTTTCAAAACCCACCTGGACACATTCCTGTGTAACCTGCTTTAGGTGAACCTGCTTTAGCAGGTGGGTTGGACTGGATGATCTCCAGAGGTTCCTTCTAATCCCTGCTATTCTATGATTCTGTTATTCTGTGACCACATGATGCCTCAAATCTATTTTGTGTTTAATTTATTTTCTAATTTTATCCCAGTGCCACATTTTTGTTTCTACAGAGGAGCCCCATGAAGCCACCCACACTAAATCATACTTGGGGGCATTCCAGAGGAATACATCACTTTTCAGCACTCATAGATAGGAAATTGGTAATGTGCATTACAGACATAAAGTCTTGGGGATGTAGAGAGACATTTTTAGCCTGGAATGGTTTTGATATTTAATGCAGATATCTGATATCACATTTAAATGGCACAACACTGTGTGGTACAGAGGTCCCCACACTCACTTAAGTACCTTTGCATGACTCAGTGCTGCCCAGAGCAGTAACTTAGAGCAAGTTTTACTGTGTGCCTGAAGTATCATTTCTGTCAAGAGCTCCAGGCCTTTGGCTGGACTGGGAAGCTGATAACGAGAATATAATGTAATATCATTGCTGTTGCTATGACAGTGCTTACAGAGCAGCCAAACCCAGGGTTTGTCTGTGGTAGGTCCTCAATTATTGTCCTAATGGTATTTTTTATTCTGCTAGCTCCACATCCAGGAATAATAGAACTCTTTAGCTTAGAGCTAGTTTTGGTGGAAATTTGGAGTTTATCTGTCCGTAAGAGAAGGACGAAAACACAAATAAAAGTCAGTGTGATGAATTTTGGCAACACAGAAGAAAACTAATCCAATGGATATGGCAAGGCAGCATTTTTTTGTTTTTTTTAGTCAACAAATGGGATCTCTAAGAGACCCAGACCCAGTTTCAGCCTGAATGGGTTTTGTCGAACATACCCACCCTAGCAAATAGAAATAGTAAATATGCATCTCCATGCTTCAACTCATGACAAACCATTTGCTAAATTAACAGAGCTCACTGTACTCATATTTTCAGGAATTACTGTAAGTACAGTCCTGGATGTGAGGGACATGCTTTATAGTTTGTCTTTGAAGCAACATAGCATAGTGAAACCTGATGTAATTCCTGCATGCAAGCACAGTGGAAGGCATTAACTAAAGCAGCTGCTGCTTCACTTCTACTACACTAGAAATACATAATATTTATTGGAATTTAAAAATTAATTGTGCTAGGTATTCATCAGAATATCTCACAACCCCTCAGCTTTTAGAAGAGGGTGCTCCAATGTGTGAGCAATGTTAGCAGTAGACAAAGCTCTGTTACAACAAAATGGATACACATGGATATAAATGAAGGTAGCTGAAGTGTGTGAGGAGAAAACACAGTCCATAACCCAGCACCAGGCAAAAAAAATGCCTCTTTCTATTATAGACTTGATTTCCTCTAAGTGTGTCTGGAATGGGGCAGAGTATGGATATTTGCAAAGGAATCCTCAAAGTCTGATTTGGAAAAAAAAGATAAGTTAAGAAGGAGATGGAAACCAAAATGACTAATGACAGGAACATTCCTCCACTGCCAAGACAGTTTCATGAAAGGAATTTGGTGACTGGTGACTCAGCCTGCCTGCAGGATTCTTGATACAGTGGGTGATTTAAAAGCAGGAGGGCAGCTTATGAAGCTGGAGGTTTGTTTAACACCACAGACACTGATGAGAAGAGTCTTCATATTTTTTTTAGTTGAAAGTGTAGGATTAGTACCTTCTGAGAAAACTTTGAAAATTATTAGGAAAAGCAACAGATTGGATGATTTTGTGTGTCAATAAAAGCACAGTGAAAGAGATGAGACATTAGCACCTCAGGTAAATGTGACAAAATCTTTAGAGGTGTTGATAAGAATATTTCAAGAATATGATGAGAATATCCTAAGAAACATTAGGGAAACGAAAGGCAACAAAGCCTGCAAACTGTGCAAACGTGGAAAGTTATATTCCCATGACTACCTTGTCACAATCATTTCTGGTCAAAATAAGACAAAACTTGAAAATAAACTAAAATCTTGAACCTCACATGGGTTTTTTTTTGTTTTGGTTTGGTTTGGGGTTTTTTTGTTATGTAAGATCCCACTTTTCCTCACTCCTTGTATTTGTTTCTTATGCAGACCTGTGTCCATAGCAAATGAGCCTCTTACAACAATTGATTTTGAAAATTCACAGCATACTTTAGGCATTTCCAAAGGTCTGACATAGATTTGGGAACTCTGTACCTTTCCTTACCCTAGCAAGTTCAATCTCTAACCCAGTCTGACCTACTGAAAGACTTGATCTGGTTATGGATGGATAATTTTTTTTATCCAAATGCTGGCCTCCCAATTTATAAGATATTCAACCCAAAACTCACAGCTATGTATCTCCAAATATGTATCTTAATGAGACTAGGTAGTTTTGTTTAAATCCATGTTTTTCTAGATAAGTTACCATGACATTGTGAGTGTTCAACAGCTCAAGACTATGGAATACAGTCTGCTAGACCTGCCTACAGGC
>NW_008619387.1:0-10127 GCF_000691845.1 Merops nubicus | reverse complement strand
TTCCTGATGCATTTTGTAATGTTATTTGATTTCAATAGATAACATACAGTAATACTAATGAGAGATGTGGTTTTACATCATCAGCTTTAAATACTGGGTGTGTAATTTGGATTGTTTGTAAGAAGTATTAGGATTTACTTGTTTAATTAATAAAAGCTGAACCATTGATTTTATTGTGCTTTTTCTGACACAGACAGGTGTCCCACACTCTGCCTCCTGCACCAAAGCCTTTACCTTTAATGCAGAACGGTCCATCGTAGGCGGTTTTGGAGCAGTCACAGGAGTAGCCATTGTATTTCTCAACACATTTGCCACCGTTGGCACAGTACATCCCATAGCTCGTGCAGTGGCCAGAGCAGCCAGGCTTCACCCCGGGCGTGACCTTCGCCCTCTCCTCCAGGTCCAGCGTCACCCCGTTCATCCTTAACGAGCGAATGCAACCCAGGAACCCGCGCTGGCCTCCTGCAGCACCTGAGAGGGGATGTAGAACTGTGAGACAAAACTGAACAGATTTGTTATTGCTTTACATGAAATATCTTACTAAATTTGTGACAACAGCTGGAAATAAGTGACTTCTTTATAAAGGCAAGGGCTTCCCTTGTCCTAAAGACAACAAAATCAATGAAACCCAAGCTTTTGATACCATACCATAACCATAAATAGTAGCTGTGTTTGCCTTACACTGGCTAGACATAGAGATTCTAACCTTCCATTGTAAGACTTAATTTCATTTTAACGTCAAGATTTTTAGGGATAACTGGAAGAAATGATCTTGGCTTGATTGCTAAGGTAGAGCCTTACTCTCAATATGTTTAGTGATGATGGATGCCAATAATAATGCCATAATAAGTTACGCAGCATTATATTTTTCAAAGCCACAATGGGGGAAGAAGGAAAACATTTAAATCCACACTCTCGGTTGCAATGGGAAACACAGACCTTAATTTCCAAGCACCATTGATTGTACTGTTTAGTTGCCTGAGTATAGGGTGAAAGATACAACCCTGACGAGCTACATTTGAAAATGTGGGTTGAAATGGCTTTCCTTAGCAGTCAGTAAGAACTGTTCCTTTTTATCCTTCAGTAAACACTTGCTGAAAAATATGTTTTCAGCTAGAAAAGTCTTATCTGGGGCTGGATTAGAAAAGAAAAGACAAGCCCCTAAAAATACCAGCAAATAACGAAGTGTGGCCATCATCCTTTCTCCTCATCCTCACATCTCTGATTTACTACAGTGTTGCAGGTGCTGAAGAGTCTCTGAAAAGATCTGAACACTCATCACCACAGAGCATTAGAGGCTGATATTTACCCAAGTGGGGAAGAAGACTAAATACAAGCCAAAGAGAGAGGGCTGCTTCAAATAACTGCTGGTAACTGGATGATTTGGAGTAGTTTGGCTTCTGTTGAGTCCACATGGCAGAGGACAATCTTGTGTGGTTCCATCCCATGTAAACTTACATACACTGCAGTGATGAAAAAAAAACCCTAATACATGCCATTGCCTTCTTTCACCTCCCAGTGACCATCCTAGTCCCTAGGACATGAAGTCATCATCCCTCAGGGTCTCGTGCTCACCCAAGGAATAGATATTTATTTGACAGAAAGCGGAATACCAGGCACCAAAATGACTCTTGTTTGGTATTACTCTTCAGGCTCTGATGTTCAGGGTGTTCATTTGGGACACTCCAACTCAAATTCTCTGTTTGACTCTGAGTATGGATTTAAATCTGTTCTTTGAGATATGTGCTCCAATCACCAGGTTATATGACATGGATATGATTCAGAAAGAAAGAAAATCTGGTGCGGATTTGGACAATCAGTTTTTGGCAACAAAGGTACTAGATATTTCAAAACATTCCTGGTGTTGCAGTTAATTAAAAACTATCAATAAAAATCATAATTATTAATGATTCCACAAGAAATCAGGCAAAAAAAAAAAAAAAAATCCATCTCTTCCTGTTTTCAGCAAAAGGATTGGTATTTCTTTTAAAAGATTAAAGACCTTCTTTTAGACAAACTTCACATTTCAGCTTATTTTGAAACTGCCTTTTATTGGGATCATAGTCAGCAGTAAAGGAGAATCTACACTTGTAAATAACGACTTTACATCTGGTGACACATACACAGTTTGCAGTGTCACTGTGCTGTTACTAAGGCAGTAAAGTCTTTAAATATCGTTCTAATTCATTTCTGCTGTTGAACCCTGACTAACATGGAAAAAAAAATGAGACAATTTCTTTTTTTCTTTTCCCCTTCCCTCCTCTCCTGTTAATATATATCCAGAGAGGTAGGAAAGTACTTCTCTGCTCAACATATCATGCAATTCTGATCCCAGCTAATGGCACTTGGCATTTGCCTGCACTTCACAGTCTGGGGCTAACACTCAGAGAAATACTTGTGCTACTGGAGTAGCCTGCCCAAAATGTAATGGACAGGAGCAGCTCCAGGAAGCAGCTGGACTACCTTGGTTCTGGGGAATGCATTTGTGTAATGCTGTGTGATGCTTTCCTACACTGAATGGGCAAACAGCCCATGGGGCTAAAGGGAAAAGGCTGCAGTGAGAGCCCTGAATGCAAAAGCACAGGCAACGATCAAACCCAGAGAGGCTGAAAGTGCTCCTGAGCCGAGGGTGGGCACTGCAGGCACGTGCAGTCTTGGCAAGACCTATGTGGAATTTTTCAATTCTGTGGTGAATAAGTGTTTATGAGAGAGAGACACTTGGCAAAAAGGGAGTTTGGCACCACTGCCTGCTAGAGGCACCTTCAGCCAGGCGCTGCAGGGGAGGAAAGACAAAAATCACAACTTGCCAGCACAGAATACTTATCTCTTATTTCTGTAATTACGGACATGTTTTTTTGTTTTGTTTTGTTTTTTGTTTGTTTGTTTTTTTTCCCTCCTATACTGTCATGTGAGTGCTTCATGAGCACAACTTCCCACGTTAAACTGACCTCTGCTGGCAAGACATATGGGCAAAGAGTGTTGAGCAGGTGAGGGCAGAGCCTGGTTCTTACCAACATAGAGCTGGCTGTAGAGTTCCAGGCGGGTGTGTCCTTCTGTCGGTGCCTTCCTGACCTCCAGAGGCAGCTGATCCACCTGCAGGCTGGCCTGCTTGACGTTCCGCTCGGCATTGACCCGGTGCCACTGGTCGTCGTTCAGCTGACTGGGAGATCTGACAACGATTTCCACGGGCCCATTTCCAACATCAAAGGAAAAGGAAACCTCTGTAGCAGCTGAAACACCAAGCAAAAGGGAACTCACGTTGTAAACAAATTCCCTTATACTTCCTAACCAGAAAGGAGGCATATTTACTTGAAATGCACACTGCTCAGCCACCTTGCAGAATTTATAAGCACATTTATAAGTCAGTTCATTCGGACTTGAGTAGGAGTTAAAGTATTTCTGAGGAAGCTGTTGTGAAAAGTTTCTATAATGGAAATGGGATGATTTCTTCTATGATGGAAATAGAATCAGTTTGGCTTGTAAAATTTAACTAGAACAAATTATATTCTTGAAGGAGATCTTTTATTTCTGATAATAATTTCAATCATATTAGAAAAAACGGTTGACCGGTCTTCAGAAAAAAATATCCACAGACCCTGAAACAAAGACATTAATTTTTTATTTCTGCAGCTTTCCAGTTTTTATAGATTTTTTTAGGGAAATAGGCACTTTGATAGAAAAGAGGTACAGACGAACTTTGTATTTTTTTTTCTTTTGAGGGGCAATTAATTTCTACAATAAAATAATAATGCAGTAATAATGACTTAGGTGAGATTTTATGGCTGAAATAGAAATGGATTTTTAGCAAACAATACAGTGCTCTATTTATTGTGGATAGTTCAAAACACATTTACAAACTTTACAAACATCCATTAGGCTCTACTACATATTCCTCTAGTTGATCCTTGGCAAACTCTAAAATGGATATTATTAAAAAGGGAGTGTGATTAATAATATATAGATGATTTTAGAAAGAAGAAAAAAAAATTTGACTTTCCTACTAATATTTAGTTTATGTAATTTCATGTTGCAAATAATATTATGGCAGCAAAACATCACATGAAAAGGAGGACACCAGACACAAGTAAAGACAACCAAGAGTTCCTTTTAATTTGTTATTCTTACGTATAAAATAAAATAGCTG
Source organism: Merops nubicus (assembly GCF_000691845.1). NCBI lineage: Eukaryota > Metazoa > Chordata > Aves > Coraciiformes > Meropidae > Merops > Merops nubicus. The sequence goes on along the minus strand of NW_008619387.1, from coordinate 5,983 downwards.
CAGTGTTTTAATTCTTCTGAAAAATCTTGGGTGCCCAGTTATGGTCTCATTGTTCCAGTGTAGCTGTTGTTTTTTGTTTGTTTGAATAATAAAACAGTTGTATAAAAATCTTACTCAGCAAGGCTATTGAATTTTGATAGAAGCACCAATCCATGATCATTATCACTAACAATATTGATAAATAGTGGGAAATATTTTTTTTACATGGCCTAATAGATTTTCACAAGGTTATGTCAGACTGAATTAAATGCATCTTAATGAAAACTGAAAGGAGAGGAATAAACCTTTTACAGAGAATGTTCTTTCAAACAAAATTTATTATACAATTGGCACGTTTGATTTTTTTTTCTGCAAAATTGGCCATTTCTAAAAGAAAAAATAATAAAAGGCATATTTTACTGCTGTTGTACTCTTTGTTCTATGCTGAATAAAATAATTTAATTTCTTGAATGAACTGCCTTTCATAAGCCATGAATTTAGTCTGTTTGGCCTTTTGCACTTTACAAGACAGAAAATCTGTATGAGGCAAAGCTTGCCATTAAAGAAATAAAGGTGTTTCATTTTGAGGTTATTGTGTCTTAAAACTTCATCAGTTCTGCCAATAAACTCAAGCAAATTAGGAACTAGAGTAAAATAAGTGATAGAGTACTCTCCAGTACTTAAGTTCTATGTTGCATTCAAGTCTGTTTTCAAGGGTGTATATGTAATTCTCTGTTACCTCTTGCTTTGAAGAATTGCCTCGGATCTCTTTCCTGTCAGGCTTGAATTGCTTCTCAAAAGCCATCTGTCTACAAGGCTGTAAAATGAGAACCCCTTAGCAGACTTTTGATCTTATTCTGATGTTGCTGGTGGCACTGCTGATATTGCTCATTGGTACCCTGAGTACAACCCCATCCAGAATTTTGAAAACCTCTAAGAATTACTCTTTGCTTGCAAGCTCTTGGTCTTCTGGATGGAAACATCTCTAATTTTTTAAAGAAAGAGTATTATTCCTTTGAAAGGGAAAGTGTAAAGAATGGGCAAATAGAGGTATTTCAAGTAGAAGTTCTGTGTCTATGTAGTCTAGCTTTATGCAGGGCTTTATACTGAGATCTGTGTCACAGCCTGGAAGACTTCTAACGACTTTTGTACTTTTTGGAGAAAATTATTCACTCTGACATGAGTAACATTTAAATTTGTAAATTCATATTATATTTTTATATTTAATCTTATAGCTAGGGAAGGAAAAGCATTCCAGAAAAATCTCCCCATCAAAGGCTGTTTTCAGTCCATGTAGCCGATGACATGCTGGAAGCTAGGGAAGACAGTAGAGCATCTACAAACTATGCTGATATGTCCCCAACAATCTAAAAATACAACTCATAAACCAAAGGGGAGAAAACTTATTTTCTAGAGTGGTGGACTGAAAAAACATGAAACATATCAATGAAAAGAGCTTTGAAGAGGGGCAGAGGCTGCATGACAGCATGTCTCACATGCAAGTTATGTTGCTGGTTCTGACTCTTCATTATCAGTTCGGAATAAATTTTTGAGTCTATAGTTTAAGTATATTCTTCAACCAGGGACATCTCTAGGTAAAATGACTGTTACTTGTAGCTTAACAAATGGATGAATATCTGATAACCATTCTCGCAGTCTGAAAAAGAAGACAAAATAAATGGTACTCTCCCAATAAATGTGACAGGGGATCTGGTAATAAGTGACAGGAAAAAAGGCTGAGGTGCTCAACAACTGTTTTTTGTCTCAGTTTTTACAGAAATTGCTTTTCACATACCTCTTGAGTCTCTGAACCTCAAGGCAGAGATTGGGGAAATACAGAGTTCAAAGTCGGGCTAGGCAGGGCTCTGAGCACACTGTGCTGCCCCTGCTCCTTCTTTTTCCTCTACGCCAGCTTTTCTGTCAAGCATGGTGCTGTACAGTATGGAGTATCCCTTTGGCCAATGGTCAACTGTCCTGTCTGTGTCCTTTTCCAACTCCTTTGCTATCCTCAGCCTACTGACTGGAGGATAAGTGAGAAAGAGAGAAAGCTTTGACACTGAGCAAGCACTGCTCAGCAACAGCCAAAACACTGGTGTGGTATCAGCAGTTTTAGGCACAAATCCAAAACACAGCACCCAAAGGGCTGCTGTGGGGAATGTTAACTCCACTTCAGCCAGATCTACTACAACATCAAATTTGAAGTTCAGTGTAGATAGTGATGTAGAAGAGTAGCAATTACTTAGTTTTTTTTCCTAAGTGTGGTTTACTTTTCAATCTCTCTGCCTTGGGTGATGTGGCATCTTTGACTTGAATATATCCTTGCTTGACATGACAGTGGTATTATTCTGTCAAACTTTTGAAAGGGATGATTAAAAGATATCTAACATACACGTGCTTATGTGACTATTGATAGTGACCCAGTGAACCAGAGCAGGATTTTCTGAAGAACATGTTGAAAATGAGCTGCACAGGTCCCAGAGATTTCCACTGGTCAGACACTTTTTTATCTCATTAAGTGAGTGTTCCTAAAGATAATTTTATTTTCTATTCTACCATATACCATAAAACTCAAGCCAATTATTCTAAGAATCAAGAATGCGGACCAGACATTGAACAAATGTCAGAAATTACTTGATTATGAAATAATTTTTCTTTTAAAAAAAGTGAGTTTTAGTTTATTCAGTCAGTACAAGGTTTTGTGAATGGAAACTTCATAAAATTGAACAAGAGTGAATGTTCAGTGTGCTCCTGCCCCATATATTCACTCAATAAACTGCAGCTTGTGGCTGTTTTACCCTTTCTCTGCCTTGTGCAATTATATATGATTAAATCTGAACATGTTTCTTTCATGGATTCAATTTTCTAATGTCTCAGGTCATTGTCAAACATCTGTTTAGAACACAGAAATGCAACTCTGACAAACAAAATGTCCTCACTCTTTGTTCTGTGTTGTTTTTTAGCTCTATTCAGATCTCACCTTTTCATCATCTTAAATCTATAAGGGATTTGCCTATAGAAAGGAAGGGACACCTGAGCCACCCTGCAGGAAAACCTGGTTGGCTGGAAGAGTGGCATAACAAGAACCTTATGAAGTTCAAAGATAAGTGTAAGGTCTGGCATGTGGGAAAACATAATCCAGGCGTGCAGCACTGGCTGGGTTCTGCCTGGCTGGGGAGCAGTTCCATGGAAAGGGACCTGGGGGTCCTGGTGGAAAACAAGCTCAATAGGAGTGAACAGTGTGCTGCAGCAGAAAAGAAAGCAAATGGGATGCTGGGTTGCATCAACAAGAGTGTCACCAGTAGAGGTGAAGAAGTCATTATCTCACTCTACTCAGCACTTATCAGACTGCACCTGGAATACTATATTCGATTTTGGTCCCTACTATACAAAATATGTGGACAAAATGGAGAGGGTCTAGAAGGGACCACAAAGATGATCAAAGGACTGGGAAGACTGCCATATGAAGAAAGGGTAAGAGAATTGGGTTTGTTCTGTCTTGAGAAAAGAAGGCTTAGGGAAGACCTTGTCACCATGTTCCAACATTGAAAGGGTGACTACAAAGGACATGGAGAATCCATTTTACAAGGATTCACATGGAAAGGATGAGGATACAAGTTAATCCTGTGGAGATTCTGACTGAATACAAGAGGAAACATTTTCACAATGAGAGCAATCAGCCATTGGAATAATCTCTCCAGGAAAGTGGTGAATTCCCCAACACTGGAAACTTTTAAGATTGAGCTGGACAGAGTGCTGCTTCATATTGTCTAGACAATGCTTTTGCCAAGAAAACTTGGATCAGATGATCCTTCAGGTCCCTTCCAATCTAGTATTCTATAATTCTATGACTTCATTTTCTGTGGGATTCTGCATTCCTTGGGTTCTTCCGTTCAAGGCTTTCTGGTAGATATGCTTTAGTTAAGTTCTGATGCTAAGCTGCATGGGAAGTGGCATGCTTTTCTATGTCCTTTGCTAAGCAGCTCAGGCTAAATGAGCTAATAGATTTTCTGGCTTTTAAGATCTATGAACAGCTAGGTCTCCCATTTTCCTAGAACTCCTTGTGTTTCAGGTCTCCTTGTTTTCTATTTTCCTATTTTGATCCCTGTTGATAGATTGCAGGGCAGTATTTCTGGATATAATGAGGTGCCATCAAGAAGGAGATGCTGACAAATGGATAGGTGCTTATAAGATGCTAAGAAGTAGGTAGACATTCTTAAGACACATCATCTGTGAAAAAAAGGAGGGATGACTACCTTCCTAACAGTCAGTTTTATATGCCTGTCTCTCTCTCCTCTCTCACGATCCTTTCTCTGAAGCACATCCTTTCATGTGCTCCCTTGTACTTTGTTTCTTTTACCTCCCCTGATGTACCTTTTTTCCATTCAGTGGGACCCACTAATGTTTTAGATGACTTATAATGAGCAGAATAGTATCTAACTTATTTAGGATCATTTTGAAATCCCATTTTTAGAACATAAATGCCTTGTTACGGCTAGAATTGGAGTTCACTTGCTTGGCTGTAAAACAGGATGCAACAATAAGCTATAAGCTATAGATTAAAACCTGCCAGATAGATACTGTCCCCCTCTGCTTTGCTCCCTTATTCCATGAAAACAACAGCTTGAATATATTCTGTCTCTGTAAGGGCAAGATCTGCCAAACTTCTTGGACAGTTTCTTTGTAAATACACATCTGACAAAGGGCTCACTGACTAAACTGTTAGAATTCAGTGAAATAATTGAAAATGAATGAAAACTTAATCAACAGATAGGGATGCTAAATGTACCTAGAGCTAGTGGTTTATGTATCTTTATATGGAATCCATCACCATAGTCCAGATCAGGTCTCATATCTGTAGTCACTGGAAATCTTTCCATTGATTTTAGTAGCATCTGGATAAAAAAGAAGGCTTTCCAGGGTTTGAAAGCAACTGTCTTGTCTACCTTTCCACTTAAACAGCCAAATTTAAAGATAGTTTTACAAAGTTATCTCTAAATTACCTGCCCTGCTGCCCTCATTTGCACAAGGGTGAGAGGTAGGCATGTCGGTCCTGACAATGAAACAACACCGATAGGTTGTCTCCTGGCTGTTGAAAATACATGGAAGGGGCTACAGATGCTACCCTGGAGTGCCATATTGGAAGACAGGACCTGCTCTGAGGAGGCTACTTCTCCAGTGACACAACTAAAAATTAAAGCCACCAAAACATCTCCGAGAGAAATTGTTAATCCATGTTGCTTAACTGCAATGCAGGAATTACTCTGTCGCTTGGCTGTCTGTTAATAATCAGGTAGTTGTCAAAAATCATGACCATATTTAAAATAATTAGACAAATCATCTAGAAGATTTCATCATTTATCTAATTCCCAAATGAAATGGCCACTTGAACTAATGAGCAAAAGCTTCACTCATTTGGCCAAATGACGGTGCACATCTATGCCCAAGACTGCAGTGATCCCTGAGCTAAGTGCCAAACCAACTAGCCCTGGAACCTGCAGAGCTGCATCAGCATGATCCTGTGCCAAGCCTAATTAGTTGTAATGAGAGGCTGTATTGCACCTAGGATCAAACCCAGCATAACTGAGTGCTGATTTACGTGGACATGCTATCTGTTTTAGAATTAGCTCAGGTATCTCTCTGACATGGGGGTTCTTTGTACAGACTAGACACACTCTACAAGTGGCTGTCTGTTAACAAGTCATACAAACAAAAGCAAGAAAAAATCATGCAACTTCACCCTCTTTTAGATCTTATGAACTCATTTATGTAAGTGTCAAGAGGAAAAAAGGAGTGAGTAAAGCTATCAGTTTGATTTGGCATCATTTAACATCCATGTCTCATGGTATAAATCTATCCACAAGATAAAGTAACAAGTGAGGCTCAATGTCTTCCTGAACCTTTAGAACAAGCTGATATTCTGTATGGAGTAAATAATACATTGAGCAATCACAGAATCACAGCGTGGTTTGGGTTGCAAGGGGGCTTTAAAGATCATCTAGTCCAA
>NW_008619386.1:54172-70708 GCF_000691845.1 Merops nubicus | reverse complement strand
GGGTGGCACAGGGGGGGTCCCTGAGCTTCCCCGGTGCTTTGCCACTCCAAAATAACTTTTTTTACCAAAGAAAAAAAAGAATAATTCCTTGTTGGGTCTTTGCAGCTCCTTTTTACCTTCCTGGATGCTCAGCAAAGCCCTGGAGAGAGGGGGTTAGTGGGGTTCCCTCCATCCTCAGCCCATTTTTCTGTTAGATCTTCCATTGAATTGGGTTTTTGTCTTATTTTTTTTCTGCAAAATGTGTGCCCACTTTGCTCCCTGGCAGGGATACTGGGGAGTTGGGCTGTGGGTGCAGTTCCTGAGGCAAGGAGGGTGCCTCAGTCCCCCCAAAAAGGATGCTAGGTGAGGCGGAGGGTGCTGGGGATGCCCCACGTTACCCCCAAGGCAGCCGGGCTGAGGCACAGGGAAGGAAGGAGGAGGGGAGGGAAGGAGGAAAACTGATCCTGAAGTTTCCATCATGTGAAATTGAAGCGCATGTGCCTATAATGAAATATTTCCTCCCATTTCATGGCAGCTCAGTAATTCCTGATGGCAGGGAGCCTGGGAAAACAGATCCCCCCTGCTCCCACCCACGGCGCCTGACCGCACGGGCAGGGGACAAACAAGGGCCTCGTTTTGCTGGGCAGTGGTTCCTCACCTCCCCCCCCTTGGACACCTTAGAGCATCCTCCAAACAGTGGCCCCACGAGGAACCCTTCACCCCCTTCTCCCTCCTCCAGCAAAGGGAAATCCACATTTCCAAAGGGATTTCGGTGCTGGGCTGCAGCAATTTGGCAACCCCCCCCTCCCCCCCAGCAGCATCCGTGTCCCCCCCAGGTCCCCTGTGGTGCTGTGACCAGGGGGTGACACTAAGGGCTGCTACCCCCAGCTATAGCCACTGCTCTCGTTGACTTTTGAATTAGGTGGTTTTTCCAGCTCCTTTAAATTTAATTAAGCTTTTGACCGAAATTCTGAGCGGGGAGAGAGAATAGAAAAAGATTTTGTGCCAGAACAAGCAGAGGAATAATATTAATAATAACAAAAAGCAACAGCAAGCCTCTAAACACTTTTATAAGCTGAGCTGTAGGAGTTCAGGCTACTGGGCTGAGTCAGACAGAGCCCTGGGAGTCCTCAGGCCCCTTCGAAATGCTCCTGACACAGGATGGATGCAGCTGAGGACACCAGAAAGCTGCTGCAGAACCAGATCTTCCCTTTGACATTGCACTTTCCAAGCAAATGCAACACATGCACAGGTAGAAAATAGGCAGAGATGGGGGTCAGGCTGAGATCCAGCTCCTGCCTGGGAGGAGGGGGCTTTGTTGTCCTGATCTGCTGTCCTGAGAGGCATTTGCACTCCTTTGAAGGCAACTCCATCCCTGCTGTAGGTAGATCTGGGGATGGGTCTTACTGTGTGAGTTCACACCTCCTAGAAATCCACTCCCCATCCTTTACTGGACAACCTGAGGGTTTTTTTAGAAGCACAGATGCTTGAACCCTTGAAGGAAAAGAATATTTTTCACCATCCTGCTCTCATTCTGTTCCCTACTAGCTTGATAAGGAGTTGGTCAAAGTGTTTAGGCGTGCTCAGCTCCTAAGATGTTGCCAACAGGATGAAGTTAGGATCATATAAATTCCTCAGCCAGATAAATGTCCTGTGTAATCCTGTCTCTGCCCCTGACAGTAGCCAGTTCCAGATGTTCCCCAGGATGTGACAACAAAGCTTTGCTGTGGCTGCAGATGGAATTACCTGCCCACAAAACCCCCATACGTCTGGTGCCTATCACTTCTCCACTGGTTGGATGGAATTAAAGAGATAAAAAAGTCCAGAAAGTGAGGGCTTTATGAATTAGGTTATTAATTCTACCTTTTTTGAGGTCAATAAGAAGGAAGCCTCAAGGCTGTAAGATGCTGCAGATGAGGAGGAGTGTGGATGTCGTGGGGATGAGTCCTGAATCCAGAGGTCCTGTGGTCCTTCCACACGTGGGCTTTGCTTTGCTTCCCACGTGCTTCGTGTGTCACAGGAGTGGGAGGCAGGACCTTGGAAGGGTCCCACCAACATGAGTTTGCAAGGAACATTACTCATTTCTTGGTCTGAAACCTAATTGGGGGATTTCAGGACCTGATGCAGAAAGACCAAGAGGGAAAATTACTGTCTCCAGCATTTTACATGGCTGCTGAGGATTGCGGAAGGTCACACTTATTAACGCTCTGGCACTGATTAGATCTAGGCTTGATGAAGCAATATTGGGAAAACGAGGCATCCTAGATTAGAAGCAGAAGAGAGCCAACGTGCTGTGGAGGAGCACAGACCACGAGCCTCGTCCAGCAGAGTCCAAAACATTCATGCTTGTGCTGCTCAAAGTCATCTGAGATGAGCAGAGATGAGTTTTTGCATTGTTGTTGAATTCAAAGAACTGTGATAAAATCTGTTGAGGGTGAGTGCTCCTTTTAGTAACTTCAGATGGAGAAAATCCTGGTGCATTCCCTGGAACAAAGAGTTCTTCTCTTCTAGCTGCAGGTTTCACAGAACCCCAGCATGGTGAGGTTTGGAAGGGACCTCTAGAGATCATCTTGTCCAACCCCCCTGCTCCAGCAGCTCACCCACAGCAGGGTGCCCAGGATGGCATCATCATGTGTTCCTTGGCACCATCTAACCCTCCCTCTCTCTTCCTTTTTGGTAGCACAAAGCTCATCTTCAGTCTGGTTGCTGGTGGCCATTGAGGGATGGTGAAGCCCCCACCTTGAATATTTCCAGGGGACCCTCCCAGATGTTCTTCTGGGTTCCATCCCATTCCTAGATCCACCCCTTAGCAGTAAAATGTTGCCTTTCCTGTAGCATCTTCCCTTTTCCCACACCACAGGAGTGCTGGCTGACCATCAGCTCAGAGCAGACCCCTGACTCTGAACGCCGAGGAGATCCAAAGCCACCCCTGGCAGCAGGGACAGACACAAGTGTCTGCAGGCATCACCATAACTCTAATAACAAAGGGACAACAACTGGACTGGTCCTTTTTATGTCAAAAATTGAGCCTGTTGAAAAGCTGCTCTCTCCTTTCATTCACTGAGAAGACCTCAAGGTGAGAGACCAGAGAAAAGGTCACCAGGGAGCTCATGTAGATGCCAAGCAAGCAAAAATACACAGAGAAGTCGTTGGGTAATTTACTTTAAATTCCTTCACAACTCATAGTCTGGCTTTTTGAATTAAATAAGAATTTCTGTTGCTATTTTTTTTTTCCCTCTACAGTGTTCCCTCACCTTTATAAGTGGATTTACAAGCTCAAAGGGAGGCAAAAAACAGATTTTTGAGGCCACGCTGTTATCTCCCTGGAGCATCACCTCTGGCTTCAGGGGTGGGTGATGCCACCTCCATGATGTGAATATTTTGACTCCCTCCTCTCTCATTGATTAATTACTCTCAAAAGCCATGTTCTTTTTTTTAATTTAATTTTTTTTTCACCATCCAACTCTCCTCTGTGCCCAGTCGTTTTCCCAGCCACCCCATTTTCAGCCATTCTGAGTTTGAAGATCCCCTTCACTTGGTGGTTTACTGGAAGAGATGTTCACATCTCTAAACAAAGCTCACCCTTCCTGATTTTATCTTTCTCCACGTTATTGTTTCCGCTCGTTATTCATTTTGCCTGATACTCCCATAGGGACTTTCCAAAGAGGAGAATCCATAGTGATGCCAAAAAAATGCATCTGAATAACATCCAGGAATAAAAGTGGGGCTTGGTTATAAATACGAAGCATGACTACCTTTTACTGGAAGAGGCAACACACGCAGGAAGAAATTCAAGCTGGATGTCATCAGCCTGGGAGAACTCACCCCGAGGATGCTCAGCTACTGTGCTTGGGTGTTTTGGCATCAGAATGAGAAGCAAGGATTAAAACAACAATCCCAGTCGTGCTGAAAAGTCTTCTACAAAGAATTTGCAAGCTTGAAAGTTTACCCCCTTCTCCCCTCTGGCTGTAGTGGTTGGTGTGGAGAGTTCTTCCCCCATCCCACAGACACTGGGTCCTTCAACCCTGGGCATGGCACTTTCTTTTCTTCCATCCTCCACTTTAAAGCCCAATTTGGCTGCACGCTGAGAGTCCAATCGACCTCAACGCAGCCCTGTGAGGGGGAAAGGAAATGCAGTCAGTAATTTTGGCAATGTGTAAGCACCCTTCTGATTATGGATTCCTTGGCCAAACCCTACAGGTTCAGTTACAACTTCTCCAGTAGTTTTTGCTTTCCCAGCCCCTCTTCCTGACTCCCTGTTTAAGGAAAATTCTGCAGTCTGTGAGCACCGTTGTCTCTGTCCTATTAAAACCCTTTCTAATGAAAAAGCTCATATCATTTATTTATCAGATGGGATGGCACAGCCCAATTTCAAGCAGGAACTAGTGAGAAGTGATATAATCTGATGAATGAGCAAATAGGATGGATTGGGAGCCTCTGTGAGATGTAAACTAGGTGGGATGAGTCTCCAAGCAGCAATCTCAATCAAAGCCAACACAATTGCTTGCTTTTTCTCTGGGATGAGTCTCCAAGCAGCAATCTCAAAGCCAACACAATTGCTTGGTTTTTCTCCTAGCAGAATCCCTATTCAACCCATAATGCCACAGACAGGCAGCACTTGCCCTGGAGCCCTTCTAGTCCCATCAAACCCAACCAGGCAAACCTCGGAAGAAGCAGTGGCCATCACACCATGGCATATGACCAAACCCCATTGCACCCTGCTCTCCTGATGGAGTTGGGTTGTAGCAAAGGAGGCTCAGGGGAGACCTTCTGGCTCTGCACAGCTCCTGACAGGAGGTTGAAGCCAGGTGGGGGTCGGGCTCTGCTCCCAAGGAAGAATTGAGAAGACAAGAGGAAACACCCCCAAGTTGCACCAGGGGAGGTTGAGGTTGGACATGAAGAAAATGTCTTCCACTCAAGGGTTGCCCAAGCTGCCTGGGGAAGTGGTGGGATCTCCATCCCTGGAGGGATTTAAAAGGTATATAGATGTGGTGCTGAAGGACGTGGTGTAGTGGTGACCTGGCAGTGCTGGGTTAACAGTTGGACTTGATGATCTTGACAGTCAAAAATGATTCTATGATCTGAACGAGGTTTTGACATTTCTGCCTTTATGGAAACACGAACTCTAGGACTATGAATGATCCATTTATAGTAAATGATAGAAGTTATAAAGGTCAGAAGGGGGGATTAGATCTGGAAGGAGGTATTGGGTTACACAAGGGCAATGCAGAACCTATCTGGATGTCAGTGACAATAAAATTGATCTCGATTTATGGCTTGTCAGTGGTTTATTAGGTCCCTGCTGAAGGCTGTAGGTACTTTCACCCAGTTCCTCAGCAACATCTAAGAAATAAAATACAGAGTTCTGTGTCCAGCTCTGGAGTTCTCAGCGCAGGAAAGACGTGGACTTGTTAGAGCAGGTCCAGAGGAGGCAACAAAAATGGTCAGAGGGACAGAGGACAGGCTGAGAGATTTGGGGTTGTTCAGCCTGGAGAAGGAAAGGTGCTGGGGAGACCTTCTTGAAGCCTTTCACCATCCATGGAAGCATTCAAGTGAGGTTGGCCGGGGCTCTGATCAAACTGCTCCAGTTGCAGATGTCCCTGCTCTCTGTGAGGAGGGGGGTTGGACTAGATGACCTTTAAACAACCCTTCCAACCCTAAAGATTCCATGATCCTACGATCCCAGGGCTCTCTGGATGGCATGCAGGGAAACTGGGACCTTTCCCGGCTGCAGTCCACAGTGGCAGTCCCTGGGAAGAGCTTGTGCTCGAGCACAGAGTTCTGCACCACATGTGATGGCTGCCAAATCCCACGTTCACCTGGGCAAGCCAGCTCTTCTGCAACTCATTACACAGCTGAGATCATGCCTGGTGCAGAGCTATTTTCCAAGCCTTCAGGTAAATAAAGCCTTCAAAGGCACCGAGCTCCAGCTGCTCTTCCTTCCTCACATCCCAGGGCTTGCTTTAATAAATCCCATACTGGGGAAGTGGAAAGCATCCTTGTTTTCTGTTTTCAGAGCATTTCAGCTATACTCTCCTCACTATTTTTTTCCCAATGAGGGCCAGAAGCCAGAACTTCTCCTGCTTCTTCCTGGGAGAGGAAGGGCTCCCTCGTGGGAGGGACGTTAAAGATGTGACCTCCTCCACGTCAAGAGGATAGGCTCTGAGACAGGGATGGGCAGAGGTCCTTCTGCTTGCAGGAAGCCACCCTGTGCTTTGGGAGGGTGGGTTTTGAAGGGGGATTTCTGCAGAGCTCCCTGACCCCTAACATCACCCTTTTTGATGGCAGCAGTACCAGTTCTACTCGGTCGCTGCCCTGGGGCTTGACTCTCCCCGTGAGGACGCCAGAAAGACCCCTTGGCCTGGGGGAAGGTGTTAGGATTTATATAAACAGAGATTAAATATGCTTCTTGGTGACAAATGGCTTTTACTGCCCGTGTCAGGCACCGGCTGCCAAGTGCCAAACTGGCAACTGCTCCCAGGCAAGGCACATCCACGCTCATGGAATTGCTGTACTTTTATGGTCATGGATACAGGAGGCTTTAAACACTCTGGATCTCTGTGCATTAAGACGTGTTGGCTGAGACATCCCTCAGAAGTTTGTAGGTGCTCTGGAGAGGGATGCAGAAGAGCTGGCATAAAGCAGAGGCTCTGCAAAGCGCCTGCCCTCCATCAGCGAGGAGCCGACAGCTCTCCTCACACTTCTCTGCTTGTTTGTCCCAAGAAATAACTCAATAGTGCCTCTGGTTTCAGGCTCGTGGCCTGAGGTGGGCATGGCAATGATGGTGGTGCTCTGGGCTGGGATGGAAAATGGTAGGAAATGGACTCTTGTAGGACAAAGAAAAAATTCCCAGGAGGAAACCGCAAAACCGTGGAAAAAACTCCCATGGCTTTGAGCGCAACCACCTTCCACTGCTGTGGGAAAAGCAAGCACTGAATCAAAAAAGCAAAAGCCAAACTACCCACCAAAAGGCAGCTGAGGGCTACTGGAAAATAGGATCACGTTTGCTTTCTGTTCTCCAGAAGTATGCAAGGAAAAGCTTTATATTTTTGGAGCAACGTTTCAGCGAGCAGAGAAACGGTTCGCACCACAAAGGATTTGGATGGGGTTGTGACAACCCTTAAAATACACAGACTACCAGAAAACTACCTTTGGACATCTCACACTCGCTTCCCTAAGGAATACAGGGACTCTGCAGGTGTCCGTGCCTGCTTTCTCTGAAGGGAAGAGCAAAACTTGCACTGACATGACTAAAAGCAAAATTGAACCATTAACTGCAAACGCTCACAGGAAAACCCATGTGCACTTCTCTGGGCTTTCCCAGCCAAAATTCTTTCAGCACGCACCTGCTTTCTGTTTGTTTTGGTGAAAACATGGGAAAGTTCTAACTTTAGTGAAAAACAGTTCTGATTTCTCAAAAAAAAAAAAAAATCAAGTCAAGCATCGGTTGGTGATTTATTCCTCTCCATTGGGTTTTCGTGGGGTCCCTATAAAATCCTCTGGTTGAGCCAGCTCCATTTATTGCCAGTATTGTGCTCGACTCAATGAAGGTTCTACATGTTTTGTTTGTTATTCTGAGTCATATCACAAACATTTTAGCAAAAGGTCCAAAGACTTACAGGGAACATAGAGAAGCCAAAATCGCCAGATGGAGAAAAGCACATCTTAAGGGGATGACATTTGGCACAAGAAGCAGAAGAGAATTAGAGTTTGGTTTGATCTGCCTCGTATTATATCACTGCTTATACTTTGCAGGAAATTGTTGAGGTTGAACCAAAATAAAGATCGAGTTTTAGAGCATTTTCTCTTTACACATTCTTTTGGGACCTCACATCTTTCAGTATGCAACCTATTAATTATAAATACATACACACACTCACATCCAATTTTATTATTTAGGCTTCATCCGAACCTTCAGAGGGAACCACATGAAAGTAATAATCAGCTAAGCCAGCTACAAAGCAAAAAAATAAAAATAAAATAAAGTAAAAATCAAAGCTAGATAAACATATCGTGTTCTCATGGAAAACAACAACAAAAAGAGCTGAATTGGCAGGCAAATTAACAGAGCTCTTCCACACCTCTGTCAAAATGAGGTGCTGGCACCCACCGATGAGGAATGACATTGAGTGGGGACCACGTCAACCCTGCTGTCCCCTGGGGCACGCAGGAGGCAGAGCACCCCAGCTTGGCATTGGCATGGAAACAAGGGGAGGATGCCTGGTGCAATTTGGGTTGTTTTCTGCCTAACAGGAGATGCCAGCCCTCAAAAATTAGGTTGTTGATGCTGGAACCTTCCGCAAAGCTTCCGTGTCTTCTCCCAGCAGCAGTGGAGCAGGAGGAGAGCTGAGGGCAGAGACATGTTTGATAACAGAGGCTAATGATTTCCAAGATGCCTTTTTAGGCATGAAGACAACATATCCTGAGCACCACAAGGCTGCACTGATCCAAAAGGGAGGAGACACAGGCCAAGGGAAGAGGATGGGACTTGGTGGAAGACTCCTGATTTAATGGGGTTTTCTGTTCTCACAGCAAGCAGAGATGGAGATACTCTGCTAAAGACAATTCACAGCACTTACACCAGGCCAAGGAGAATTTTGGGTTATTTTAGACATCAATATCAAGTTATTCCATTGATTGGTGTCAAAATCTTCAACCTTTTACTTGTTACAGAGAGCTATGAACCAAGTTTGTGGTTATTTCATTGTATCAAGTATCATTTAAGAAAGATGGGGACAATCTTTTCAGCAGGGCCTGTTGTGACAATTGCAACAGGACAAGGGGTGATGGTTTTAAATTAAAAAAGGGGAGATTTAGACTAGAGAGAAGGAAGAAATTGTTTATTCTGAAGGTGGTGAGCCTCTGGCCCAGGTTGCCCAGAGAGGTGGTCGCTGCCCCATCCCTGGAACCATTCCAGGGGAGGTTGGATGATGCTCTGAGCAACCTGCTCTAGCTGCAGATGTCCCTGCTCCCTGCAGGGAGGTTGGACTCGATGATCTTTAAAGGTCCCTTTCAACACATACAATTCTATGATTCTGTGATGATTGTTAAAACAATCAAGGATGTTTCCCTGATAAAGCTTTAGTGCTTGGGAGAAAGACCATGCTTCCCACTCCGTTGTAGGACCACAAAGACATCACGTCCCCTAAAAAAAGAAATGATTGCACTAGACTTGTCTACCCGTCAACCAAAAAAGTAGTAACTACAAGGGGACCACCTGAGAGCTGGGTAAATCCAGCATTTTGCTAAGGATGAGGAATTATTGCAGCTGCAGAGCTGGGCCAGCACGCCTTGAAATTATTTGCATGAAAGACTGGAGAGCTTTGCTGTGAAGCTGAAAACTGTTCTCACCATAAACTCCAGTGAGTGCAGGAGAGGCTGCAAGGGAAGAGCCGAGGACAGCACGTATCCCCTTACGTTTTTAACTGTCCAGATTCAATTTTGAACTCAACATGAAGGAGAAGCCAGGAAAAAAAAATCTCTACCTCCAGTAAAATCCCAAGTTAAGCAACAGCCTAATGCTCTGTGAAGTTATTTGCCCTTCAGTCATGTACACTTGGCCGTCGCTGAGCAGCTTTGCTTTAGTCTCAGGTCAGGTTCGTTGGGTGAAAATATTCAAAATGTGCAAATTGCCCTTGAGTTGCACACAACGGGGCATGGAAGCAGCTCTGGATTGCAGCTCATGTCATAAACTTTTGCTTTCAGTGGCTTTATTATTCCTCAGCAACGATTTTTTTTTTTTTCCAAGGAGGAGCCTTGACAATGTGCAGAAGCACATCTGCAAATGGAAGAGGAGGATGCTTTCTGTTACATGGGAGTCTGGTAGTAAAAATGAGATGTTGTGGGCTGACACCAGACCCAACAGGTCTTCAGTGGGGGTGGTGTTGCTTGGGGAAGGCTGGTGGGTTTATGCCGTGCAAAAATCCCAGCACAAATCAGGACTCCAGCATGTCATGGGTCGTATGAATGTCTGGAAAGTCTTCCCTGCCACAGTTTATAGTGCAAGACCCCAGCTGCAGAAAGGTATGTATGCACTAAATCAGCGGGGCTGTGCAGGATTTGAGGCACAAATGCACATTTTGGGGGCATATGGGTCCTCTTCCTTGGGTAGAAGCATCTCCCTGATTGAGATATCATCAGCCAAGAGCTTGGAGTTTAGAGAAAAATTGACTTTGCACTTAGAAACGTAGAGTCATGGAATGCTTTGGATTGGAAGGGACCTTCAGAGCTCAGCTAGTCCAAGCCCCCTGCAATGAGCAGGAACATCTTCAGCTAGATCAGGGTGCTCAGAGCCCCGGCCAAGCTGAAGTTGAATGTTTTCAGGGATGAGGCTTCTACCACCTCTCTGAGCAACCTGAGCCAGTGCTTGACCATCTTCAGCATCAAAAATTTCTTCCTTCTCTGTAGTCTAAATCTCCCTCCTTCGGTTTAAAACCATTACCCCTTGTCCTGTTGTAACAGGCCCTGCTAACAAGATTGTTCCCATCTTTCTTATAAGCCCCTTTGAAAGGCTGCAAGTGCTGAACAACTCAGATCATTTTCGTGGCCTCCTCTGAACCTACTCCAACAAGTTCGACTTCACCCACTCTGGACAACTCCATCAGGTGAAAAACCCATGTTTGCTTTGAAAACTCCAGTTCTACTGAAATCCCAACTAAAGCAACCAACAATTTTTGCAGATCTTGGCTTACAAAGAGGGATCACAACCATCCCCATGGACCAGAACAGCCCTGGACGTTGCATGCTGCAATGAGGGAGAAGAAGACAATTTTGGGGAGTCAAGCCAATCATCTCTGCACCTCTTTGAGACTGACTGAAGACGAGATACACAAACAACCACACCAAAAATGTTTTCAATCTGGCCTGTCAGGCATGGAAGGATATTTGTGGTGAGGGAGAAAATTTGCCACCCACTGCTGTTGCTTTGGTGTACGATTTCTGCGGTTGCTCTTTATTCAGAAGAGGTCACTAGGAAGAAACTAACACAAAAACAAATTCCAAACCATAAAGAGGGATTTCCAGATAATGCATTATTTCTTAAGGGAATTAAAAAAACCATAACCCTTTTTTGGATCACTCTTTTCCTCGCTTCATTGTTTTTTTTCTGATTTTCCAGCACGTTTGCAGGATGCTCTATCCTTTGCAGCTATTCCTGGGAAGGTCCCAATCCTCTTAGCTGTCCTCACATATGTCCACATAGCAGGATCAGGTCATCATTTACTAGTGCTGCAGGCCTAAACCAAAACAAAATGAAAAGCAAAGATTGTTGCTAGCGATACGGAAACCTCAATGGCTTGTCTCAAGGTTTGGTTCAGCGACCAAAAATTTGGACTCTGGTTTAGGCAAACTAGCCAAAAAGCCTCCTGAATTTGTGAAATTCAGCTGGAGTTTCTGGAACTCTTGGAAGGAAGCAGGGATGGAGAGTTTTTGATTTTTTTTTTTTTTCTGGAATTTTCCATGGTCTGTAGGCAGGGCCCTGATGGTGGTGGGGTGGCGTGGTGGAGCTGCAGAGCCACAGTTTTGGGAGATGATGCAAGACCATGCATCGTGGTGACAGGAGCTATAGGACAGTTAATATTCTCTTTGCCCTGATCAGTCCCTCCTAATTTTTATGCTTTCATTCAGGCTTAGAAAAAGGAGTATGTGCCAAGGTTTGCTGTAGAGTTTGGGGGCTCAAGTGTTATTCGGTTTATGCTTTTGATGCAGGAAATCTGAATCTTTCCAAGTCATGGTGCTGCTCTCCAAAGCCAACACTATGCCACGCACCTCCAAAGCCTGTCCAAAAGCTGCACTTTCCCATCAGTCCTGTCTCAGTCTAAAACACCCCAAAAATCCATTCAAGGAGCACGAACCAAACCCTGAAGCTCTGCATACCTTCGAGGTGAGAGCTGTGAATTCTAAGGTCTACTTCTTCCCACCCGTGCCACCACAGATTCCTCATGCCCCACTGGGTGTGACCATTTCAAAGACCCTTTCACTGCCCCTTTTCTCTCCCCTAAAAGGAAGACACCAAACCCCATGGCCTCATCCTCAGAGCACTCAAAACAGGCAGTGGGCTGGCTCGGAGGTCGAATTATTTCTCAGTGAGAATTTAGGAGGCTTGTAAGAGAGCACTCACATATGCTGCAAGTAAAATTTCCTTCCAGAAGGGTTGCATGAGGCTTCTGACCACTGTATCTGTGTGTTCTTGAACATGACGTATCTTGTTACTAATTCCCCTAATTGCATGTCTGGGCTAAAAACAGACTGAGTTTTCCTAAGGAGTTACATTCTTAATAACATTACTTAAAACACTGTGGTAAATTCAAGTAAATTTTTAACCGATGCACGTCCATTATAAATCAGGAGAGACATGCAGATAATGTTTACCTTAAGTTTGTTTATGGGACTCTGTCGCTGTGAGATTGAGCGACTGGAAGAGGTTCAAGCCTTCCTTCTTCAGGCTTCTACTGCCTGGAGCGTTTCCAGGAGCCCAATGCCCCCCAAAATAATCACATACAATAGTCTTCGCCTCAAAAACTTCTTGTAGCAAAATGCACAAGGAGATGCAGCTTCCCCTTCTCTTCAACAAGCCAAATGTTGTGTCACGGTGAGGCAGATTTGCTCCTGGCTGAGTACACCTTTGAAGAAGATCCAGGAGCAAAGAGCCTCGGGGGAACCTTGGATGTAGGACAGCTCTAACTAATGTGTCTGTCTTCGTGGTGTGTCATGGATACACTACCCTGCCTAGATGTGTTTTGATTATTTAGGGCTTTTGTTTTAGGTTAAAACTTTGTTGTCGTGCTAGAAACAACTCCCTGGAGATCCCCAGTGAGATGCTGAGCACCAGAGGTGGGCACCAGCCCCAGGGGCTGTGAGACATCTCCGACCCACCACCACTCCAGCTCCCATCTCCTCCCACGGGGGGACCAACGGGACGATGTGGGGCTGAGTCATTTTGGGGGGAGGACATGGCTTTGGCAGTGGAGATCAAGATGCGTGGAAGCACTTGACATAGAAGTGAAGCAATCTAGAAGGTGGAGTCTTGGAGGAGGGTGGTTTTTTTTTTTTCCAAACCAGTTATTTTTTTCAGCCGTGAATATCAATTTCCACAGAGATCAGGAAATGACACACATGTGCATTGTTGTCACCTCCAGAAGGAGTGGGAAGGCTGCTTTTGGCCATGGCCCAGCAGCAGTGAGCACGCACTTTTGGGAAGAGCATTATCTCACCGCTGAAAGGCCACTTGCAGAGGGAAGCAACTTATTTTTCTCCTTTTAATGACAGCATCTTCACTAAAGCATCAGGAAAACAGTGCTGAATGTTCATCATGGAGAAACTCTTCTCTGGAAGGATGGAACGTGGAAAGAAAGGAGGCAGCTGGCCCAGATGTGGCGTTCAGGTGGAGATTCCCCTTGCCTTTCAAAGAGTTTCAAAGAGTTACCTCTTTTCTCCCCATTTTCCCTTTCCCCATGAGCACCACTTTGAGATGTCCTGCAGCACGGGTGGCAACACCCAAGGTAAGTTCCCTGATGGCTGTACTCTTCTTCTTCCAATGATGGATGAGTCTAAAGCTCACCAGTCATCAGGAAACATCACAACTCACCAAACATTTGTAGGTCCTCCCGAGCACAAGGATGAGCTCTGACTCTGGTGGCAGGTATCCATTATTCATAGGGGTCACTGCATTATTCATGCAGTTTCCACCATCAGAGTTTATTCTGCTGTTCTGAGTCTGTAGCTGAAGTGCCCAGTTCTGTGCAATACCTAACACCAACCCTCCCACTGGCTCCCAGAACCAGGGCAGCATCAGCTAGGGTGTCATGGACAAGGTCAGGGCTGGGCAAGCTGTGTGCTGGCAGCTCCAACCATTGACTCATTGTCTCCTACTTCATAGTCTATGACCCATCCTCATAGTCCATGACCCATCCTCATAGTCCATGGGCTACACGAGTGGCTGGCTGGCAGAGTTCAAGTGCAGTGCAGATGGAGATGGGCACCTCCTGACATTTTCCATTACACTGGGTTCACTTCCTTCCTCAGATCTCCAGCCACGCTCTGCTGGACTCCATCAGTGGAATCACAGAATTGTTTAGGTTGGAAAAGACCCTTAAGAACATCAAGTCCAACCATTAACCCTGCATTGCCAAGTCCACTGCTAAACCGTGTCCCTAAGTACCACATCTAAGTGACTTTTAAACACATCCAGGGATAGGGACTCCAACGCTGCACTGGGCAGCCTGTTTCAGAGCTTGACAACCCTTTCTGTGAAGAATTTTTTCCTAATATCCAACCTAAACCACCCTTGGCACAACTTGAGGTTATTTCCTCTTGCCTTAAGACCGTTATCAGCACCAGCCTTCATTTCAAGGAGCTGGAGATTGGTTGGAGCCAATCTTAATTTCAAGTGCTTGTTAAATACATATTTATCCTTTTTCTTTTTCCCTCTTAGACAGCTTAGGAGGCAGCAGAGGAAGGAAGGAAGGAAGGAAGGAAGGAAGGAAGGAAGGAAGGAAGGAAGGAAGGAAGGAAGGAAGGAAGGAAAATACTCAATTATTAGATAGTTGAAGTGCTTCAGGTGTGATGCCCTTGGAGTGGCCTCTGCCATGCCAGAATAATGAGCTTATTGCAACACATGAGAAGAAAGATGCTTGCATCACTTCCCAGCAGCACACAGGTTTTCCTCTGCTGCACACAGGTTTTCCTCTGCTGGGTGTTGAACACTTCAGCCCTAAAAAGAGTGGATTTTTATGAGTTTAAAGAGGTGAAGTGAAGATATCTTGCATTTCAGTGCAAAAACAATAGTTACACTTCCTACCATTTTCCTTCATTTATCTCATCCTATCAAGATCAGGGAGATCTCCATTAGCTGAAGTGCTTTCTAGAGCACTGTTTTGCCATCGAGATCATTACAGGGTGAGGGACTAATTACAAACATGTCTCAGACCCAAGGCAGTGATGCTCAGCAGGGAGAGGAGCCCTTTTCCACCCCACACCATGCAGCTGAGGCAGCCAGAGAGATGTGTTTGCACCTCACTGTGACTTTGCTATGAATAATGGATTTCCTGTTTGTTGGGACTGATGAGCTGGAGCAAATAATGACAAGCAGAAAAAAAATAAAATTGGCTGGCTGGCCAGAAATCAAGTGTAATGAGCTTTTTAAGGGTAGCAAGCTTGAGTGGTAAATAAAATTGGAGCCCAGATTGTTGGGTTTTTTTGTCAGAGCCAAGTGAGTTCAGCTCTGGACAGTGTCCAGGGAACCTTTCTAGCTTGAGAGAGAAACAAGAAGGAGAGTTTAATGAGACTTTCCCTCCCACAGGTAAAAAAGGAGGGGCTGGATGCAGGCAACACCCTCCTGCTCCCATCTGCAGCACTTCAGCTTTGTGCTGAGCCCACTGGTGGTGACCAGGTCCAGAAAATCCCTTAGAAACCTTTAGGAGGGTTACTTTTTTTTTTCCCCAGTATCCAAGAAAAAGAGAAGAAAGATGAACAAGCTCTTGAATGGCTCTTTAGAGAGCTATCCAAGCCCTGTTCTTCATGAACCGAGCCTGAGCCCCTCTGACCACACAGATTAAAGCTGAAGACCCCCAGCATCTCCACTTGGCATGCTCTGGTTTACACGTTCCTCTCCAAAACCACTCCACCACACAGACTGCTTTGGATGCTGGTGGAGAAGTGTCATCCCCTGCAGGAACCACTTCCCATCCCCAGCCAGCTTGGCATGCTGAGAAGCAGCCTCCAAGGTGTTCACCTTCCCTTCCTTGATTGCTCAGTGTAAGAGAGGTTTTTTTTTTCAGGCTAAATTAAGGCATATTTGGAAGCTGAGGGCTCATTTATAGACCTTAGATGGTCAAACCCATGGAATTTCTCCTGACCTTGGTTTGCATTTTGTGGGCAGCGTCGCCGTCGGGGAGAGTTTCTCTCCACCACAAGCCTGGTCCCACTTTGCCAAGCTCCAGCAGGCAACCTTGTAAAGCTGTGAAAGACACACATTCCCTGTGCCCTTAATTAATGACCCACATCTTTAATGAATTAAGCACCCTTTTTTCCCCCAGCTTCTCCTCTCCTCTCACGCTCTGGGCTGCAGTGAACGCTTGGCTCGTTTTCTAGCAATGACCAGGGATGAAGGACACGTTCTCAGCAAAGAGGTGTCAGAAGAGATGCTAAAATTTACCTGTACTGTCCACTCGCCTTCCTCTGCCACGGCTGAGAAGCAGCAGGGTTGTGGCATCTCCCAAAGCAGCTTCTAAAACACAGAGGGGATATTGATACCAGGTGGGGAACCACGGGAGGTATTTTGCAGGCTGGAGATGCTTCCCTAAGATGTGCAACATCATCCCCCTTTGCCTGCCTCTAGTTCCAAAATAAGAGAGGCTAAACCCCAATAGAAAGCCTCCTGGTTGTATTTTTTGGGTTGTTTCCCTTCCAGCTCTCCTGGCTTGTGCTCCGCTCTGTTTCCTTCTGAATTCACCTCATTTTTCCAGCTCCCTTCTCATGGTAGGAACTGAGCTCCAAACCTCCAGCCAGAGCTGGATTTCTCCCCGTGCTATTTGAAGGTGTCTTTCCCTTCTTCTCTGT
>NW_008619386.1:46502-54141 GCF_000691845.1 Merops nubicus | reverse complement strand
CTTCCTGCGGAACCACTATTTGTGATAACTGAGATCTGCCTGAAAAGCCCACCACATTTTCTTGCCAGCTTTGCTCCTCTTGAGACCCTCAGCTCTCCTAGAAATATGGCAGACAGCTCATTTCTAAGGCTAGTTTCAATCAGTATTGCACAATATTGAAGAAAAAGGCACTTTTTCCTGTTAGTGATAGCACCAGCACTCTCCAGGAGACAAGTTCTGGAGTGCATGGTCAGATATTTTATCAAACCAAATCTGGTAGTCGTTGAACACAACTCAAATAGCTTTAAAGTTCAGGGTCCTTTCAAACTCCTTTTTTTTCCTAGTCAGAGCAGAGAAAAAGAGCCATTTGTTAGAAAAACAGTGTCAGGGAAGTTACATATGACATTTGCCAACGTTACATCATCAAAGCTGAATCTCTGACAGATCTGTAAACAAGAACTTTTCATATGAATGTCTACAGAGCCTCGAGTATGAGTCTTTCAGCACGGTGTTCCTACATCTGCAGCGAGGAGAAAATGCATGGAACAAGAGGAGGTCTCCCCACACTGATGCTGGATTTAAATCAGCATGGGTTTTTTTTCAGAGAAAACGCAAACCTGAGGGGTTCAGATTGTTTTTTTACAGGTTTATAAATTTACGTCATAAAATCGAGGCTTTGCTTTAAAATCAGAATAAAATACTCCAGCCTAAGGCAGGTTTCCATAACACGTTGAGAATGTGTGTGCTCCTTAATTCCCACTCTTGGGCAGTATGGCAGGAGTTGGCTGTCAAAGGTAATCTCCCTTCCAAAATCATGTCCTGGGACTAACACTTTGGGGATGTCGAGGTGAGCCCAAGACATGTGGGGTTAAATACATTTTTCCCTGATGCTCTGACAGGTCTCAGGGGTAGAGGGGGTGTAAAGCAGGGCTGAGGGGGCCCAAAAACCTCTTCCACAGCTCTTCCACCCTTTCAACAATACAGGACCCACACCAGGACCCCGCTCTGCACGTGCCAGTCCTGCTGGTGAGGGCAGGACTTGGCTTCAAGGGTCGGGTACATTTTAATTTGAATAAACAAGAGCTTAAGGTATTACAAAAGCCTTCCAGCAAGTTGAGTGCAAGTGGCTTACATCTAGTTTCCATTTTTGCTCTCCTAACAGTCTGCTTTTCCTGCTCATCTTCATTATCCTTGGCCCATTTAAATGATAATTAAGAAAAGTAAATCCAGTGGAAACTCTTACACCAGTGTGACAACCTGAATATGTTGAGTGTGACCCTCACTGTCATTAAATGGCCATTGCTGAGAACATGAGTCTGTGTCATCTCTCTGAATTTTTTCCTGTTGTTTTTCCCTTCTGCAGGATGCAGTCTCAGCCTGCTCTAAAGAAGAAGTGAGATTTTATTCTATTCTTCTATTTTTTTTTGTCCAAGGCAGCATAACTTTAAGCTCCCACTGCTTTGCAGAAGCCTCCAAAGGATGTGATGCCTCGTGAGGTTGGACCCAGCATCCTCAGAATGAATTTCCAAGGGCTGCAGAGACCGTAAGAGAAATTCTGCTGAGCTGCTGTTGAAGTGACAGGCCCTACACACCAGCAGATTTTCACTTCATCTATATTTATAGCAAAATGGAAACAAAATGTGCTTTAAAATAAACAAGAGTATTTCCAGAGTCAGGCTGATTTTCTTGCTTTGGTAAGCTCCCAACCAAAGCTTTTCACTCTGCGGGCAACGATGAAAAGGTAAAGCAGGGAGAGTGAAATCCCAGCCTGGCTGAAGTCAGTGGGAAAGTTGCCACTGATTTTAACAAACAGGGCCAAGTTTTACCCAAAAAACCTCTATAAATGGAGGCGAGGATCATTTGGGAGCTGCAAAAGGAAGCCAAGCTGTTTGCTGAGATCTCTGCTCTTCCTTCCCCATCTAAGCTGGTGGCATAAGAAGCCTGGGGAGGAGAAAAAAAAACCCACAACAGCAATGATTAAACAACACAAAAACTGAGCACACTAAAACCACTGGATTATAGAAACTGGATGTCAAGAGGAGCCACATGCTTGCGTGGTTTGTAGGCTGGGGTTTGCAGCCTTCTGCTGTTTGCTCAGGCTTACAGGACAATTTGCCCCGGTGAACATTAGCTGAAGAAGTTATTTACCAAGAACCAATTAAATCAACAACCTCTGACGTCGTTGTAGGGGGTGGTTGGGTTTTTTCCCCTTCGTCAGATGAGGAAGGTGCTAAAGCATTTGTGACCACAAGCTGTGTCATCAAGATTATTTGGTTAGCATGAATTTTGGCTGCAGCCAGGCAGTGAGCATCCCCAGGGCAAGAGAGAGGTCAAAGCCTGCACTGTGGGACCAGCTCGCAGGAGGGGGAGAGCCTGAAGAAGAGATGAACCATGAAGAAAGAACAAAACTGAGGTGTCAGCCTGTTGGCCTATGGAAATGTCCCTGGTTAACAGAGAACAGCATCTGCTTTTACTGGCTTTGATTAATCTTATCAATAATACCTTTGACTCCCATTGCAGCTTCCATCAGAGACTCTCAAGAGGCTTCACAAACATTTATCCACTATTGCTACTTGATCACACAGGGGAAGTTCTGGCAGATGTCTTAGAGAGATAGGAACTGCTGCAAGCACTCCAAAGCTATGAACAAGGATCTAGGCAAGGTTTAGTTCCTGCAGACCTCCACTGAAATCCTATGAGCCATCAGGCTTTACCAAAACCAACTCAGCTGTCACCCTAAGATGAGCACTTAGACACCTCGGTGTGTCATTTTTGGAAGAGATTTTAGCAGCTTCTAGATGTCAGAAAAAAATAGAAGGAAGAGCAGCTCACTAGCAGGAAGTGCCCAAAACACCTCTTCGATTTTGAATCTTCCTTGACACTAGGAAACCTCCTTCCTCGTTCTGATCAGGAAGCAGAAATTTTCATGGGAAAAACCCTGTCTACACAGATGCCAAGAAAGCCAAGAGAAAAACAATTAATAAAAAGAAAAGAAACCAGCAGTTATGCAAGATGAAAACCACCCACTGCAAGGGTGCTGAGGCTGGCCACCTGTAGCACTTGCAGAAGGAAGGGTGCTGGGGATGGTGGCCTGGCCCAGGATTGAGCTCTGCAAGGACCCATCTGCCCTATGGCTTCATGACATCTCCTCCTTACTCCTCCCTCTGATGCTTCAGCTCATCCTGCACCATGGGCTTGGTTTCAGATGGGGGTGTAGACTTGGGTAGGGGACACAGCATCACCTCCGTGACCCCAAATATCACCTCCCCCGTGCTGCCCCACTGGAAGGTTTTGGGGAAACACGACTAAGGCCATCAACATGCGTGCTGGCCAAGGGTGAGGATCAGCCCACCAGCTGTACGCTGAGGTTTTGTTGTTTGAGGTCAGAACACGAGAAACCAGCAGAACCTCTGCCTGGTGTTTCCACGCAGGGGAAGAGCAGCCTTGAGTGATTTGGGCTCTCCAGCCCAAAAGAGACACGTCTTCACCTCCCCACCTCCCAAACCCTGCTGCCCTCCCTCCCCAGCAGCACCCTCACTCCAGGGTGTAATCAGCCTGGGCTCACTTTTTTGCCTTCGACTCTGGCCAGCCAAGCTTCGGGGCATGCTAAATTCAGATCTGCATTTATTATCTTAAAAAATGTGGGAAATAGGAAGGGTTGTAATTTCCCAAATTACTTTTCTTCTCGCTAACAGAAGCTGGCAGCAAATATATTTAAAATGTAAATATTTAAATACTTACTTGCAAGCACAATTACCTTTTTTTTTTGGGTCGTGACTTGATTCATTCAGAAGCTATAAATACCTCCTCAGGAAGGAAAAGTCTACACTGGGTTTTGGGGAGCAATTTTATAGCTCTCCTTGGTCGATCAGCTCAATAATTCTACCAAGTAGGTGTACACACGGGCAGGATTTTTCCTTGGATCTTTTAATTCCAGCGACACACATGGATATGAAATAAAATCAGTTGTTTTGCCACGCACAAAAAATATCGTGGTGTCCAAAAAGGACAACGCTTGTTTATAACACACAGATTAATGCTACGAGGTTCATTTAGCCTTTAACTTTCCCCTTGGTTTATTCTGAGCGTGGAACAATCCCCCTGAATGCCTGAGAAATGAACAAGCTGCAGCATTTTTATTTATTTTGATGAGCAGAAAGCAAGGGGGAAAAAAAATCCCTGCCTGCTCTCAAGGCAGCGAAATCTCTGTCACTTCTTTTCCCCCGCGCTGGCTGTAAAATGTACAGAAATGTAAAGCAATAAAAATTTTATTAGGGGTTGTTTTTATAATGTTTACCAACCTCATGCCTCTATGACGCTTTCCAGAAGATAGCATTTTAATAGGGCTTCTTTCAGTCAACCGAGAGAACCAGAAGGGCAAAAAAAAAAGGGTTAGAGGGTTTTTTTTTTCAGCGCTGTGAAACAAGGAGCCCGGTCCTGTTGGCTTTTCACTATTTTTTCTTCAGCAATCTGCTCTCCAAATTTCTTCCTTCGTCTGTTTTGCTTCGCCGCAAGCTTTTGGTGATGGAAATGTGAAGGAAAATGTAGATGTAAAATATAAGGGAGCTGTAAGATAAGAGTGTCGATGGGAAAATGTAATGCAGAGGTAAAATACAAGGGAGATGTAAGATGTAATGGAGGGGTAAAATATAAGGTAGGTGGAAAATATAATATAGATGTAAAAATATAATGCAGATGTAAAATATAAGGTAGATATAAAACAAAAGGTAGATATAAAATATAAGGTAGATGGGAAATATAAGGTAAAAGTAAAACATAAGGTAGATGTAAAACAAGGAAGGCAGATGTAAAACATAAGGCAGATGTAAACCACAAGGTAGGTGTAAAATATAAGGTAGATGTAAAATATAAAGTAGGTGGAAAATATAATGTAGATATAAAAATATAATGTAGATGTAAAATATAACAGATATAAAATATAAGGTAGATGGGAAATATAAGGTAAAAGTAAAACATAAGGTAGATGTAAAACATTAGATACAAAATATAACGTAGATGGAAAATATAATGTAGATGGAAAACATAAGGTGGGTGTAAAATATAAGGTAGATATAAAATATAAAGTAGATATATAAGGTAGATTTAAAATATAAGGAAAATGTAAAATATGATGTAGATGTAAAACTGAAGGCAGATGTAAAACATAAGGCAGATGTAAACCACAAGGTAGGTGTAAAATATAAGGTAGATGTAAAATATAAGGTAGATGTAAAATAGAACCTTTGCATCTTATTGACAATTAAAAAGCTTAAGGAAGGGAAATAAATGCCTGCAAAATATTTCTAAGAAAACAGCTGAATTATTGATTGTTTTACTAGTTTTGCTCCTCATTTAACCAAACCCCAAAGCAAGAGGAGCTCGATTTCGAGAGTTCCTTTGAGCAGCAATTAGACAAAAAAATCACTTTATTGCAAACAAACCCCTGAATTTTTCTAAAGGTAAGGACTTCATCTTTCACTGGCTGGCCGTTGGGCTGCAGGGGCAGGGAATATCTCCTTTTCTTAAAAGAACTGTTTATTAGTCTAAGGTTCATCCCCTGATTTATCGATTCGGATTTGCGAAGCCCCACGGGCTGGGTGCACAGCAACCCCGTGTGCCTGTCGTATGTTCCCAGCTGAAGTGTTTACAATATTTTTGATTTACACCTTCCAGGTGTTCTTTTGGAAAATATCACTGCCTTGGGTTTACACGTTTTTAACAAGATATTTGTGGTCATCAGCGAGCTTCTACATTTGTTACAGGGGATGTGCCAAGAAGAAGGTGGGGTTTTTTTTAGCTTGCTGGCAAGATATGGATTTTTGGCTTTTAGAAAAAAAAACAGAGAATTGATGGATAGAATTAGTAAAATTCCCAAAGTATATATTCTAGATGAAATTGCTTGGAGAACTGGGTGTCAGGCTCATGCTTCTGGTGCACCTCTCTCTATTTCAATGTAAAACAACATACTCCTTACCCAAAAAAATGGGGGATAAACCTTTTCTGCAGTCCTTTTTTTCTCCCTTTTTTTGAAGAACACAAATTACCATCATACAGAAAATCTACTCTACATCTGCTGTCTGAAAGTAATTACTCTATGCGACTGTATTTTGCAGTGGAAGGTTTTTCATGTAACCGAGTCAAAAAGAACCCAAGAGGGTGGATTCTGTGGTTGTTGAAATGGTGAAAAAAGGTCATTTTCTTTGGTTTTATTTTTTTTTTAATACTCTGTATGTTTAGCATCGATTTTTAACAGCGGATTATCGTTGCCTTTTAATTTCAGGTCAGAAGCCAGGCTTTGTTTCTAGAAGGCTTAGAAAGAAAAACTATCCTCAATTAGATGGTACAAAGTCACTTTGAAAGTTGGTTTTTTTTTTTTATTCAGAAGGAAAAATATTTTCTGGGGCTCAGTTTCCATCTGCTAGAATAGAACAAGCTTATCCTCTCACGCTCAGATCACTTCTCTCTCAATGTTGTCAGTTAATGTTGCCTGTTTTCTCACTGCTTGCCTTTTACCTACACTACAGTAAAGTATTATCAAAATTATACACACACAGCTCAGCAATATCCTCAAAAAGAATAGATATTAATAAAAAATTAGTATGATCCTCAGCATTTTTCCAGGTAAATCTGCAGGAGAGTCAGGGTTTACCTGGAACAGAACATAACTCAGATATTTTATGTATTATTTTCATCATTCTTGTTAACGAAGCACTTCACTAATTTGATTTTATTCTCATGCACCTCATGGATTGGATTTGGGCTCCCTGTGATGTGCAAAAATCCAGTGTGGATTTGAGATGAGAAATGGGAATAACGTGCACATCAGAAATGTGAACAACGTGTGACAATCTGCTGGGGAAAAAAAAACACATTCTGGCTGTCGTCAGGCCAAATCCACTCCAAAAATCGTGGGCAATGCTGAGTCCACATTGCTCAGGGTCTCAGGAACCTCCTGCAGCACCCAGTGGGGTATTCCTGCTCTAGGCAATATGGGTGGAATAGTCTCAGTCTTTCCTGTGTGGGCTAAAAAAAAGGAAATAAAAATAATAACGATTATTTGAATCTCTTTCTAAGCGTGTAGCGACGACAGGGGAAGGGAAATCTAGAAATGCAGATTAATTATCTTGATCTATCTATCACCAGCCACTCACAAGTTAAAAGCTGCAGATTTTTGTGTCCACGCTGCACCTCTCAGACACAAACACCGCCTGCAAACAGCCCCGAAGCTGCAGCCCTTCAATTTTTTCTTCAAACCACCCTCCTTGAAGAGTTCATCTCCGAGAACAGCTTGTGATTACTGGATGGGAAACGTTGGGTGACTCTTTCCAAGGCAGCTTAGCTGGATGTTAGGAAGCAAACCCAGAAAGTGTGATATTGTGCTGATTTAAGAAAAAAACACGAAGCCAATACCTAATTGAGCTCTTCAAGAGAAAAGGTTTGACAGTTGTCAATGCCTGTTGAACGGGTGGGCAGATTAGCAGCCTTACTTTTTTAACATATAAACATCTGAAACCCGTTTCCTGTTTAAAAAAAAAAAATAGAAAAAAAAAAAGAAAAAAAAAATCTAGGTGGATGACCTCAGGCAGAATTTTATTTTATTAACAAATGCGAATTGTACATCATCGTGAATAGAAAAAAAAAAAAAGAAAAAAGGGGCACT
>NW_008619386.1:46236-46473 GCF_000691845.1 Merops nubicus | reverse complement strand
GAGAAAAGCGAGGCAAAAAAAAAAAAAACATAGAAAAAATAAACGTTACCTTCTCACTTTCAGGGTGGGCAATGCCATTCCAGCGGCGGGGTCCTGGGCTCTGGGAAGTGTTAACGCTTGTCACCGCGGCCCCGGTCCCACCGCCGGCACTTCCACGGGGTTGGGGGGGAAAAACATTCCCTAAATTCCTCCTCCTTCCTCCTCATCTTCGCTTCGGATCCTTCGCTGCAGGTTCAC
>NW_008619386.1:35972-46187 GCF_000691845.1 Merops nubicus | reverse complement strand
CGCCCCAGCGCCCTGCTCAGCAGAGAAAACATTGACCAATTTGCTGTTTCAAATACTTTCTGCTCTTTCCACTCTGTGTTGGCTGGTGTGTTTTCTTTTTTTTTTCTTTTTTTGTCTTTTTTTTTCCTTTTTTTTCCCTTTTTTCCCCCCCTCCCTCTAAATCTATAAATACACAGCGCCAGCTGCAACGTGTTGCTGAAAAAAACGCTTTATAGACGTAGCCGTGTTCTGACATAACGCGGGGGTTTTTATTGGCTTTGGGTTCAAATTTGATATTAGAAGTTGATGTTTGGAGGTTTACATCTTTCACGGTCACCGTGGCAGCTGGTTGGTGTGAGGTGAGTGTTGCTCTCCCCCTGGGAAGATGCTCTAAAAGCTCATAAAAGGCACCACGTAAAGGTAACACATGCTCGAGCATCCTTTTGGCTATTATATCATGGAGAAAAAAAGACAGCTGGCTTTTTAAAGTAATGCATATTTCTTGTTTATACGCTGATTTAATGTAAAATCCTTGGCAAACCACATAATCATTAAATTTCCCTTTTTTTCCCCATCTCTGGAAGTGGTGTTATGAGATTTCATCGAGCTGGGACACGCTCAGGACACTCAGTTTCCTCCTGTAATTCCATCACAAGGTTTGAGGGCTCTGCATTGAATAAAAAAAAGCAGAAATCGACCTTAAAAAGAGGGAACACAGGACAGTTATAATCTAGATTTAGCAAAATTCAAGATTTTTTTGCCAGCTAAACCTATACCCACCAGTATTTCTGGGAAATTGCAGGTCTGAGAAGCGCAGCAATGTTAGTTCATAATTTAAAATATCATTATTATATCCCAAAAATATCAAATATATAGATAAAAGGTCCACTCCAGACTGTCCAAACCGACTCATACCCACCCATTGGTATCACTGGGTGATGGATCAGACACCGATTTTATAATAACGCCTTTATAATTTTATGCTAATATAAATAATTTGCCCTTTATTAGAGATAAATTGCTTTTTTTCACCCAAAAAAAGTTATTTCTAGGGCACTACTTGGAGCGGGGCATTGCAATGTGCCCTGACACCCCTTCCCCACAAATACCAGCAGTTATTTTTCTAATGAGCGATGATTCTAACGTGAAGTTAAATCAATTAATCTTCCCTGTGCTCTTGCAAATGAATCCTCATATTATCTGTACATGCCGTCAGCTGGGATAGTTTAGAAAATACCAGCTCCTATCTTATCTTGTCAGTTCATACGCTGATGGGGGGGAAAAATAATGGCTGAGAGAGCCCCAGGCTCGGATAATTAGTAAAATCAAGTGACTCGCTGTTTGTTTGCTTTGCAAAATGAACTTTTACCCCTCCACCGCCACCCCTCCCCCTGATTTTCACCGTCTTATCATACAGCATTTGACATGACAGGTTAATGAGAAAAACCCCAAATTGGGCTTCTGCAGCTAATTGTAGCAATGGTGGCTCTTTGCTGGGACAGCTCAACGAGTTGGGTTTTTCCCTCCCTGTGAAATCTGAGCTCTCGGGGGGATGCAAAGGCTGTGATTTTATAGAAAAAATAAATGTGTATAGAAACACTCATGGATAGAAAATAAGTTTCTCTCATCCCCCTCATTTTGACTTCCAGGGGAACAAACTCTCCTGATTTTGCAAGATCTCGTCGTGCACATTATGCAGCATTTTGAACTTCTTTTTATTATGCACTTGATAATGATTTGTAAAGTATTTTTTCAATATTTTTTCAATAGTTTTTTAATATAAACTGCTCTTACAGTGACTGAAGTCACCCTCAGTCTCCTCCGTGGGAAATGGCAATTTTCAGACTGCCACAAATTGAATAATTTGGACAACAGAAGACAAACAGTTGCCGTCGGCATGAGGGGAAAAAGAACTGCTTGGTGTGAGCTGGTTATTAATAACCCAACGTCAGCATGAAGATCTGTCCATGCCAGCCTCTCATCACATACCAGTACCTCCCAGTATCTCCCAGTGTTCAGGTTCTCTGCTATTAATTGATTTTTCCAAGGAGGGCATTTGGCGGGAATTGATTTTTTTTTTTAGGGATGAGTAAGGATGATGCAAAATTTGGGGCTTTTTTGAGCAGAACAACCCTTTTGCTCGTCATGTTCCAAAAATGTAACCCTGGTGATGAGTAAGTCTTCGCCGTGCATCCTGCCCCAATCCCCTGTGCTCTTTATGGGGCATCCCCCTCCCCAATCTCACAGCCCCACAGCAATTTATTTCTTCTCTTCTCCCTCTCTGCTTCCTTTTCCAGCACCTCTGCATGCAGAGATTGTCACAAAACTGGCTTTTTCCACTGAAATCTCATGCCAGGAGGAACATCAGCTCCTGTCTGTGTCAAACAGGGAAACACTGGAGCCCTCAGTGGCTTGGGGACGTGGAGGTGAGTGGAGAAAAATCCTTTTCTGCTGCTGCCTTTTCTCCATGGAAACCTTGATTCCATTAAATGCCAACACTTTGGTCATATCTCATTTAAAAAGCTACTCCCTGGCCATTTTCTCCAGAAATAATAGTTTTTACACTATATGAAGCTACTTAACGGTATCCACCAAAATCCCATGACCAACGGACATGGCCAAACTCTCAAGAACAAACCACTCAGCCCTATTCTGCATCAGATTTCATTTCCAGTCACCAGATTTATTGACATTCTAATGGCCAGCCCACACAAACTGCAGCCACGCAGCCAATTAACAGGACAGACAACAAGGGACATTTGAGAAGTTGCTAAACTCGGTCTTGAAAACGATCTAGCTTTCTCCCTGTAAAAGGATCTTGTTCTGTCATCGTGTATTAAACTGGAAAGCTTCACGTTGGGGAGCAGCACAAAATCTTACCCTGATAACGAAGGCCTCCTGTAATACCTCAGCAGATCATATCTGCTGTGGCTTAATTTCATAACTGCAAAGTGAACGTGAGGGTGACTTGCTGAAACAAATTTTCTCCACATGTTGTTATGAATTTCTCGGTCTGTCGTGTTGATGAGACCTTCCTGCCAATGACCAACGATTGGTTGTCCAATCCAGTGCTGCAGAAAAGACCCTTCTCCATGAGAAGTATGAAATGGGACCTCCACGCTCATTTCAACCACCAGCTCTGAGATAATGTGAATTTAAACGTAATATTATGGTCGCATTCCCAAGTAAGATACAAGAGTATACATATATCTGGAAGTCCATCAGTCCATCACCAGCATGAAGCCCACCCTAGCAAGCCCATAATCTTTTTTATTTCATAAACAGAACAGCAAAACTACCTGAACCATGTTTTTTTTCCCCCCAGATTGAAATGTACAGATCCAAACTGACCAAAACGTATCCAAAAAATTGCATTGGTTTTGCTGAATTGTTCTCACCATCAAAAGACTTTTGAAGGTCACCACCTTTCTTTTTGACATGAAATGAAGCCTTGTAGATAATGCAATGGATTTTTTTTATTTTAAAAAAAGTTCAAAGGTCCATTAAGGCCTTCCATGCTGTACAAAAGGTTTAATTCTCCGGAAACCATTTTTCTCTCCCGATTGTTCGGAGCGGCAAGTGAACCAAACAATCCCTTATTCACACAGATCTACCCAGAAACCCATTTCCCGTGCCCAAAGGGGTCTATGCTTTGACTTAACAAAAATAACTTTTCATCAGGCTGCTTTAAAACGTTACATTTATCCATAAACAAGAGTTTTGTGAGATGATCCAGGTGGCATTGAGGTTGGTGGGAACTCCATCAAGGCGATGGGGCACAGCAGAAAATACGTTGAATATTTAGCATCCAAAATCCAAGTCCATATGTTGTACAGTAAGCTCACAGCTCAATGATGACGTTACCCAAAGATGCAGTAGAAACGGTGTGAGCTGACTGTTTTCTGGTGCAATTGTCCATTTTTTAGTGAAATCTCTCCTTTCCCACCATGGCTTTGGAAAACAGCTGGTTTTGTTGCTTTGGAAGAGACCTGCCTGAGCAGAGCTCGCTGTTCCTACATCCAGGCTGTCCAAGTTGCCCTATGTAATACCAATGTTATTTCCTTGATATTATAAATAGGATTTGGGTTGAATATGAGTAAACTCATACCCATTGGTATGCTTTGTAACTCTAATCAGCGTTTTCCTGAAGAAAAAAAAGAAAAGAAAAAAAAAAAAGAGGAATGTTTATCTGAAAAATAAAGAGGTGCTAATTTTATCTTGTGAAAGTGGATATCTCCTTACGTCCCTCCAACTTCTAGGAAGATAACCAGAATGTATTATATCATCTAAATCCAGAATCCTACGAGATCAAACAGAATAATGTATACATATGCCAAAGCTGATTGAAGTATTGCTGGTGCTCACTTCCGCTTCACTAAGTATGTGTTTCATTGATATACGTAATTTGCCACCGCCATGAAAGAAATTCAAAGTCCTCTGTTTGTGCCAGTTGATTTCTATGATATCTGGAGGCTTTTTAAAATAGGGATCCAAAATAGATGTGCCCTTGTCACCCCTGTGTTTAAGCTCTCTCCAACAGGAAATGGCAGGGGTTCAAATTTTTTTATACTGGAAGCCACACGGAGCTAGATAAGAATCATGTCTTGTCTATGACTAAGCATTGACATTTAAATGTTTAAAATATAGTCAAAATGATCCATGGCGAACCCACCTGAGACTATTTTTCTTTGTCTCAAGTCCCACTTTCTAGCCTCTTGAAAGGGAAGGTGGAGCTCTCAGGGTTGTGACATGACGATGTTATGGTAAGGAAATGGAAGTTTGCTTTGTTGTTGGTCTTCGAAGATGGAGTTTTGCTACTGGGTACTGCATTGTTTCCACCAGGAGAAGGTTTTATCCCTGTCTTCTCCATCCCCACCAGCAGGTTTATAAAGCAGGATGGAGGAAAGGTCCTTTGCTTTTGCCAAATCACGGATGTCAGATTCAACACGCTTGAAAAAAAAAAAAAAGAAATTAAAAAAAAAATGAGTGGTATTTCCTTCAAACTGCTGTTGCTCCTAGGAGAAGGGGGCAGCTGGAAGGGTGAGAAGGGCTGGGATGTTTATGAAGTGTGCAGGACTTTTGAAGGAAGCTCACTGAAGGAGGACAGATGGTTGGGGGAACTGGCAATGTGATGCTGAGCCTTGCACTTCTAGGTCACGGGGTTCAAAGGAAGCCTAGGTCAAGGATGGCACGGAGCCATCTCCAGCAAATGGCTATTTTGGTGCTGCATGAGAAAAGTGGTTGGTGAGGCTCAGCTTCTCTTCAGACAGAGGACAGAGCTGACTTCTTTCTTTCCTGGTCCATTAGCCATATGGGAAAACATGGGGGGGGGTTGGTCGCATGGATTTGGTGGCATTGTCCAGCATCACTTCTCCAAGCCAAGACAAAGTGTCACCATACAGGTGTTGCTGTGGCCAAGAAGAAGTTTCCTCCAGCAAGCAGGCTGGGTGTCCACCTGCCAGCACTGTAAAGGGAAAATCTCCTTTTCTGTGTGTTTCATTTCTGAGGATATTCCCATCTACACCAGGCAGGCCAGTGGACCAGCATCTTCTTTCCTAGGAAACAAGGAGAAAATCACATTTGGTCACTCAGATACAATCTCACTGGAACTGTGGCCTCCTAGAAATATTGCTTATAAATGGGGAGATTATTCCATGTTTTAGCCTCACTTTACTCTTACATTTGACTTTCACTCTAAAATATCCAGGGCTTTAAGGAGTTTTTGGTTTAGCCTTTTTAAAACTGCAAAATAATTTTTCTTGTTGTCCTTTTGGTTTGGATTTTATTGAGTCAAGATAAGAAACTATTTTACTGGCAAAATTGAGGAGAGGGAAGGGAAGGGAAGGGAAGGGAAGAAGGAAAGGAAAGGAAAGGAAAGGAAAGGAAAGGAAAGGAAAGGAAAGGAAAGGAAAGGAAAGGAAAGGAAAGGAAAGGAAAGGAAAGGAAAGGAAAGGAAAGGAAAGGAAAGGAAAGGAAAGGAAAGGAAAGGAAAGGAAAGGAAAGGAAAGGAAAGGAAAGGAAAGGAAAGGAAAGGAAAGGAAAGGAAAGGAAAGGAAAGGAAAGGAAAGGAAAGGAAAGGAAAGGAAAGGAAAGGAAAGGAAAGGAAAGGAAAGGAAAGGAAAGGAAAGGAAAGGAAAGGAAAGGAAAGGAAAGGAAAGGAAAGGAAAGGAAAGGAAAGGAAAGGAAAGGAAAGGAAAGGAAAGGAAAGGAAAGGAAAGGAAAGGAAAGGAAAGGAAAGGAAAGGAAAGGAAAGGAAAGGAAAGGAAAGGAAAGGAGAATGAGTATTCCTTGAATAAAGAGGGTTAAAAAAAAATCCTACACAATTTTGTAAGACACTGAACACTATAGGAATATTCACAGATTTTAGAAGAAAAACATAGCTGTTTGTATAACACCTCTTTTCTGCACAAATGCTGCTCACATGCATCATTTAGGATCCTGCATGAGTTCAAGTTCAGAAAAGCTCATTGTGCAGCCACTTTTACTGAGAGATATGACTTAATAAGTCTCTTATGGCTTAAATACTGTTTTATGAATTCAACAACACGATCGGTGGCTCATCCCAAATTAACCAGCCACAGGACAGCCACAGCCAAAGATAATTACACAGAGCTTGGTGACTGGGGAAAGAAAGGGTGATGCTGGGCTTCTTCAGCTAGAGGACTGGATTTTGGCTATTTAATATAGAAAATTACCAATCTAATCACAAGTTAATAGCATTGCTGGCAGCTGGATGGTGTCTGACGTGAACTGATCTTCTCTCAGACATCACTGGTGCCTGAGATGTTCAGGAATGTCTATGTCCCTAACAATAACCAGGCAGATATATTAAGAAATTAGGCTGCCAGGAATTTGTGCCTTTCCAAGTCTTGCCCACGCTGAAGTCATTGCCAAAAGTATCTGGTATGAGAATTGGTGATCATCCAACAAAACACAGGCAGAGACATTGAGTCAATTCTGAAATAATGGGCAAGAAACTCAAAGCATGACTTTTTACTGTTCTGGACTCCATCATTTCCACACAAAGCATCCAGCTCAATACCAAAACCACTGAAGCTGATAAAAAGTTCCCTGGAAGATTCAGCCAGCTTTAAAATGAGCCATGGAGCTCTAATAACTCACTGCTATAACAAGCTATGGGTGACAGGCACATGCCCATCTTAAAACTTAGCATATTTATATTTATTAAAGTCATCCCTTTGTTAGGAAGAAGTACATATAAAGCAAAATAAAAAAAAAAAAAAAATAAAAGGAAAGATCTCGTCTGGCTTTGCTGAGGAATTTTTTTCTGTGTAGAGGGGTCATCCTGCCAGCAGAAGGAGCTCCAGTTAAAATCCTGGCACTGCTCTTTTGGTACTGATGCAAGTACGTAAACCTCGTGAAAGAACAATGGAAAAAAGTGAAACAGCCAAGTTCAGGAGGAGGGAAAGACGGGACAAAGCTCCAGACAGAAGCAGGACCAGGGAGAAAGCAACACAGGCATGGCTGGAGGAGCAGAGATGATCCAGTTGGCACGTCCTTGCCGGCAGGAACCTCAACCTTCTAGACAGGGCTTTCATTTTCCAGCAAGTAGAGGTTAAACTTGCTGGTAGGATTTCAGCAAGCTGCTGTCATTCAAGGTAGGTCCTGCCAGACAGCTGACTGATGGTGTCCTGCACTCAAGCAAGGACCAAGACCCAAGATCATGGTTTCCATTGGCTTTGGGGATGCATCACAAAGTGGCACGAAGGCAGCGTCGCTCTCTTTTCAAAGGGAGGAGTTCCCTGAAACATCTCTGCTGACTTTAACATTTGATATTAAACAAAACACAGATTAAAAAGAACAAAGGAAAACAAGAAAAAGGGGAAGTGATTCAGTTAGTGTAAGCTCGCAGTTATTATTCCAGAGAAGTTTTTAGGTTTAAGGAGAGGAAATAAAGCCACAGGACTCGAAGCCAAAACCCAAACTGCCTCCAGCAGGTCTTTACAACAAGCCAACATTTATGCTTGAATAAAACTAAGTAATAGGATATGGGAAATACAAAATGTTGTCAAACAAAGAAACAAGAATGCCTGCAGTGCTGAATTCTGTAAATAAAATAAACTCCTTTAGTTTGAAGCTGATAAAGATGATCTTCTGCCACAGGCTGTTTTACAGGCTGCATTTTCCTGCAGAAAGTTATCCACACAAAGAATTAGCTTCCTTATCCTTTGTTTATATGTATTGGTGATAGTGTAAAGGCACTAAAGAGCTTTGATAAGAGATTGTTACTTCTGAGTCGCAAAGACCCTGCAGAAATCTTCCTCTAGAAGACAAAAATCCATGAATTCCACAGCACTTTTTCTGCAAGTTCATGCTAGTTTGCTACTGCAACATTCATCCCTTCTTCAGCTGCAAAATGCTCTGAGTTGTCTTTAAAGAGAGATTTTTTTTGTTTGGTGAGAACTATTTAATGTGTTACCAAAATAAATTCAAAAGGCAGGAGGGATAGTCTTCATTATCTTACCAATTTATAATACCCAAATCCTTTTTGCCCTCATCAAATCAATGCACAAGAAAAATGAAAAATTAGATGCACAGGAAAAGAAGCGAGGACTTTTTGTAGTGTTTTGCTGATTTGAATACCTCTCATTTAAAAAAAATAAATTAAATATATATATATTATATATATGCACACATCAGGAAAAAGGAAAATTATCTGCTGGCTCTTTTCTTCTGTAGGAAAAAGAAGCAATTGGAAGAAGCAAGCGTTGCTGCTATTACCCTCTCTGCAACACTTCTAAGGTTAAAGGAATAAAAATCCATCAATTTGTACAGCTTGACCTCTCCGTGTTGGTTTTTAGCTGCATTCAGATGTGCAGGATTAACCCAGCAAAGTTTACATGACATTGATTTAAAAGCTGCCTTACGGGACCTTCCAGCAACTTACATTCATCGGAATCTTTAATCGGGCTTTGGGACAAAGAAAAAAGTTGCTTATCAGACGTGCAACATATGATAAACAGATGTCTTTGTGCATCAGATAAAGGGAAACGCAGCGTCCAGCTCATCCCTGAGCAGCACCAAGGATGGGGCATCTCAGCCATGAAGATGGAGACAGGATGGAGATGTTGAAGTTGGAAATACAATTTCTCGCCTCCCAGTCAGGAGTCACCCAACAGCACCAGTTTGAGCAGTTAACTCCGGGCACCAACCCAGTTGCCAGACTTGAGGACACTTCCATGTGCAGGGTTGGAGGCTTCAATATAAGTCAGTGGCTGGGACTGATCAGAAGAGACCCTGAAGGGTGTGACACGAGAGGCACACACTGAGTAGTGTTGGTTGATGAATCTTGCATTGAAGAGTTCTCCAGCAAAACACGTTGGGCCCTTGGAGCAGAAACTTCATTCCAAAGCTGGATTTTTCATTTTACTTTTAAAATATTGGCTGCTCTCACCCCATATCAAGACTAAAATAGACTTTTGGGTCTGCAGTCCAATTGAAATCCCCAGTTCTAAATCTGGGTGTTTGTTTACCCATTTTCTCTCTCTCTTGTATCTTCTCCTAATGCAGCTCCTCCTTTCTCTTACACCTTTCACACACCATCTCCTTTGCCAAGGTGCTTGGGGCCAGATAAGGACCAAGAGCCACCGTCCTCACTCTTGTGTCTCAAGCCCATGTCTTCTGTCCCTTGGAAAGTCCAACTCAAGCTCCCATGACCCCAGCTGGAGCACCCCCAGCACAAACCAGTATCTCCAGGGAAGTTAGCTGTCAAATCCTAGCAGATCTCCCATGCAAAACACAATTTTTCAACTGCTTATCTCCTTGCTCTGCTGGGGCAGCTCTTGGCAGGGATGGGAAAAGGGCAAACAGCCTCTAGGAAAGCCAGTGCCTGCCAAAACCCTGATCATTTCCACGGTGAGGCTGTGCCAGGACTTCACACAGAAAAGCTAGCCACGGTTCTTGGAGGTGAGTTTGAAGACCCATTTCCTGAGTTATTAGGATTGAAATTCCCCAAAGAATAATAAGAATACTAAAGCAGGCTGGGGCAAGAGATGCGAGTATGGAAGGATGTCACCCGTGGAAGTAAAATCTCAAGCAACTCCTGAATAACAAGATGAAAGGTCTTAGAGCAAGAGTTGTTATCAACTTAGTTATAGCCTGGCTGCCCCCTCCACCTAGATTATACCAAACCAAACTGGGTTTGGTTTCAAATCTCCATGGATTTCTGCATGGAAATCTCTACTGACTGTCCACAGACCTCTCTCAGATTCCTGC
>NW_008619386.1:31846-35936 GCF_000691845.1 Merops nubicus | reverse complement strand
AGCAGGGCTCCAGGATCTGCATTGCAAGGTTTGACACATGGGAGCCAACTCCCAGCTCTGAATTTGGCCCATTTCTCTGGAGGATATGCCGGGAGTAGCCTGTGATGTTGTTTGGTCTCTGGAGGCAGCCCAAAACGAGAGCAGAACAAAGCTTTGATGCAAATGAAAACCTACCAGTGAGTACAGCTAAATAAAGCAAAAAATGATTATTTGTTATGGAAACCAGTGGAGGAAATCTTGAATTAGTCAGTGCATCTTGACCTCTCTCTGCCCTCCTGAAAAATGCAGATCTTCTTAAAGCTTTTGGACTTTCCACTGCCAAAAAGGAGAACCCATGTGACGCTGCCAACCACCTGGTGCAAACCCCCAACGCTATTTAGCAGGAAAAAATAATCCCTGTTATACAATAGGTATTTTTTTTAAAAAAAAATGAATAAAAAGCATGACTTCTGCAAAGCCAGATATTTTTTGGTGGCGAAGCCCAATCACTGCACAGCCAGGAAAAGCTTGACTTGATATTGTGAATGAACCATGTGGTAATTGTTTCCGTACATCCTCGTTAAGATGAAAAGCTACACAAATAAACAACAACAAAAAGCTGCTACGCGCCAATCAGAGAATGAGTCAAAAAAAAATCTAAAAAAAAAAAGAAGAATCAAAGCCACAAAGGGGAAAAAATCTGGCTCTGAACACTTCTTCCCATGCTTCCTACCAGGAGGAGTGTCCGATTGAACTCGGTGAGGTGGCATTGTGTGTTTTGCTTTGCTCCCAGGGTCATGGTTAGGTAGAGACTCTCTGGCACGAGTCTCAGCTGGGTGAGTAAGCGGAAGGTGAGGAAGGACATGGAGAGAACCAGAAGTTAGGGGGAAACACGACAATTAACAGCAGAGAAACTGCCCTTGAGGGACCCAACGGAGTCATAATATGGAGAAACCTTCTCTAAAGAGGTGAATGATGACGTTGCCACCCACCATGTTTTACCAGGGTGATGATGGGGCTCTCCAGAAAGGTTTTTTTGAAGTTTTGTGAGGCACAGAGTGAGGGTGATCTCCACCCGTGAGCAGGATGAGCCCCAGGATCCCTGACTGCAGCATTATGAGCCCCTGAGGCACTCTGCCCAGCACAACCTCGTCCTCGGGATGGGGACTGCTCTAATTTGGAGCTGGAGACGATCCCCAGCTGCCATCCGCGGTACCCAGCCTGCTCCATTGGGCTGAGGGCTGCACAAAAAGAGTTGTGCATTCCCCATAATTGTCCTCCTTATCAGTGTTGGTGAGTGTGCAGTAGTCTAAATCACACAGTCATGACACTACACATGGCTGAGCAGGAAGAGCCCACTTGGCCTGGGTTAGATTAGTCTAATCCCACCTCCCTTGTTCTGTCATAATACCCCTCCATCCCTTCACTCCCTATAAAAATATCCAGCTGTTGATTAAAATTAGTGAACTGTTGGCTTTAGGAACAGGGTTGGCAGCTTATTCTATGCTTTTCCTAGATATCTCTGGATGAATTCCCCATTTACTCGGCGGCCCGATCCTGTGAAGTGCTGAGCTCTCACGGCCGGGCAGTATCAACCCTTCAGGGGTGAACAGCTTCCTCCTGTCCAACCCCAACAACCTGCTCTTAGCATTCACATTTTCCCTCCACGGGTGTCAAGCTGCCTTTAGGAAGAGAAAAACAAACGCTCGCCCGTCAGCTGGTTGCTCTCAAGAGCCCCACTCCTTGGAAAAGGTGACTAAAATAAGCTTCTGCTTCTTCCCCCCCCCCCACCTCCAGCCTGTGACATGCTGCAGCAATCCAGCTCCTCGGAGCTGCAAAGCTCCCCTGTCCTCTACATCTTGATAAGCAACCCCAAGCAGGCTGCAGAAGAGCAGGATTTTGAGCGAGCTGCTGTGAAATGTTAAATATTTCCACGTCTCAGTGCAGATTTATATTCCAGAGCACTTTGTGGCAGTGAGAGCTTGTAAAAAATAAAGTAAAAAAAAAAAAAATAGGAGAGGGGATAGCCTGTGCAGAAAGAAAACAGATAAAGTCATAGATGCAGTTGGAGGAATGTTTTGGAGATGAGCATTCATGTTTTTATTGGTCTTCTTTCTGCAGATTCTTTCCGGAGGGCTTGGGGAAGTGCTGGGAATCCTTGGCTAGTGCACGTTGCTGGCTGGCTTTAGTGCTGCTGGGTCTATTTTCTACCAGGGAAGGATCTGCTTCCAGCTCTGTGGAGTGCTGGGACATCAGCAGGAGCATCTGGCTGTTCCTAGCAAGACTGGGGGACTCGGGACACCACCAGCTATTTGCAACTCCAATCCAGTGTGCAGTGGGCACATAATCAATCCCAGTTCCTTCACTCATAATCAATCCCAGTTCCTTCACTCAGTCCTGAGCATGGACACTTGAGTCTAACAAAAGCAAAGCAAACAGGCACCACCCCACTTTTACCCTAAAACATATCTCAATTAAAAACTACTGCAGGACTACTGGGACCATCTTCCCTTCATGTCACCCAACCCAGAGATTAATTGTTCCAGGAAAGCACTGTTGGATTTTAATAGAACTTTTGCATTTGCACCTCTTTCCATTCAAAAGGACCAAGAAGCACTTCACAGGTCTCACCAGTGGTCAGTTTTCCTGTCATTTAGCTATGAAATCTTTATTAAATTTCAAGGAATGGAGCACAAATTCTGCCATGGTCTATGCAGAGGTGAAGTTGCTGTTCAAGAGAAGCTTTTGGTCATTTCTTTGGATATCTTGAGGTGCCTGAGGCATGTAGACCAGGGATGAAGGATGGATCAGTGATGGAGTTGGATCCAACCCACCTGGAGGTACTTGTGTGGATTGGTGCACTCCATAGGTTCTTTAAACCTCTATTTCCCCAAGAGTAGCTCTGACCTCATGAGGTTGTTGCCATGAAAAAATCCATGGCAGAAGAGTAATTGCTCAGTCTGCTAGAGAATTGCAGGATACCAGAGACTATCCTCACTGGCCAGCAGAAAATAAGCATCATACTTTGGTCGTGAAAAAGAGCAGGTGTGAGGAAGATGGGAATGGGGTCAAAAAGGAAGGGAAGCTGAATAAATTAGATGTCACAGAGAAGAAACATCAAAAAAAAAAGAGACATGAGACAGTCCAACAATCTTTTGAGTGAATTCAAGGATGCGAGATCTCCCAGGAGAGCCACAGAGAAGACATGAGCTAAGGGGAGCCAAGAGAAAAAACCCAGCAGTGCAGATGGACAGGGCAGGGCACACTCTGGAGAAATCACGTGAGGAGAACTGGAGCTTTTCAGCCATGCCTGGGTGAAGAAGCCTAAAAAAATAGAGATTCCCTCTAGATGCTGCCAGTCGCATCCCCGCCGTGCATGGCTGCAGCAGCTCCCTCCTTGCCAAGGGAAGCACACAACGTCAAAGCACTCCAGGTTTTGTCAGGATTCCAGCATTCTGCTCATCGGCCTCTTATTATTTCAGTCCTCAAGCAATCTGGTTTTGGTATGTCATTAACTTATCAGCTAAGCCTCTATTTATCTGCCTGCACCGAGATCTGAAGTTGTGATGTTTATTCCCACCACTCTGTGGGCGGAGGGAGATCCGCTGTGAA
Source organism: Merops nubicus (assembly GCF_000691845.1). Classification (NCBI taxonomy): domain Eukaryota; kingdom Metazoa; phylum Chordata; class Aves; order Coraciiformes; family Meropidae; genus Merops; species Merops nubicus. The sequence continues at coordinate 32,345 of NW_008619386.1, read as the reverse complement.
GATTTTCCAGCCATTTCCTTTTTGTTCCTTTTTTTAACAAAGGCATTTGATGCAGCTGCACAACTGTCATCTGGTCTCTGGGTTGGACAGGAGGGACAGCCCATAGCCCGAGTCCCAGCATGAATCACACTCAAGCATTAAGACAATCTGATGGGCACTGAAATAATCACCGTTTCCAAAGGTCTCGTGGAATTTGATGCTGACATAATTTTAGCCTCAAGCATGAGGCATGCTTAGAAAATTGAACATGCTCCTGCCTCACACCCTTTCAAACCTGCCGAGAGCCCTGGAAAGTGGACATCATCTCCAATAATTGCTGTGATGCTATACAGTGTTTAAAGAAAATGTCTCCTAAAACCAGTATCATTGAAAACCAGAATCATGGAATCCCAGGTTGGAAGGGACCTCAAGGATCATTTGGTCCAACCTTTAAAAGAGCCCAACGTATGTGTGGTTTCCAAGATTTAGAGTGAGCATCCTAAAAGATGAAAGTTGCCAT
>NW_008619386.1:20035-31815 GCF_000691845.1 Merops nubicus | reverse complement strand
GAAAGAGTGGCAAATAGTTGTGTTAATCAACATGGACACCAGTAACAAAGGTGGGAAGGGAATGAGAAGCGATGCCTTGAGGTAGTGCTGATTGACACAAGATGGTGGGGATGAAAAGAAAACCATAGCTTCACAGAAGAGGTGCTTTCCCCTTCTGTTTCCCCCCAAACCAAGCAGGGAAGGTCCTGTCAACCTTCCTGGATTTGATGAAAACAACAGAAATTTCTGCTTGCCTCCAACAAGGGCAGCATGACCTGAAATATTCCTGCCAAACAACAGCAACACGTGCTGGGCAAGAGGAATGCAGCAAGGGTTTAGAGAATCATAGAGTGGTTTGGGTGGGAAGGGACCTTTCAAGCTCATCTAGTCCAATGCCCCTTCAGTCAGCAGAGACATCCCCAACTAGAGCAGGTTGCTCAGAGCCCCATCCAACCTGGCCTGGAATATTTCCAGGGATGGGGCATCTACAGCGTCTCTGTGGAAACCTGAGCCAGGGGTTCACCATCCTCAGTATCAAAAATGTCTTCCTTTTATCTAGTCCAAATCTCCCTCTTTTAGCTTAAAACCATCAGCCCTTGTCCTTTTGCAACAAGGCTCTGCTAAAAAGTCTGTCCACGTCTTTCTTCTAGGCTCCCTTTATGTACTGAAAGGCCACAATAAGGTCTCTCTGGAGCCTTTTCTTCTCCGTGCTGAACAACTCCATCTCTCCCAACCTGCATGGGAGAGATGTTCCACCTCTTGGGTCATTTCTGTGGCCCTAGAAAGATTTGCAGAGTGAATGCATTCTGCTGATCCTATGGCCGGTTTAGGTCCATCCCAAACCTACAAAATAAAAGCAGAATGTGGCAAAAAAAACCCTAAAAATTAAAAATTAAGGTGCATTTTAACAGATCCTCATCTCTGTTCATGTCCTCCTACCTTACAGCAGAAGTGTGCTTGAAACACAACCCGCTGAAGAAATGGAGACTATGGAGAGTGTTTGAGGAGCAAAAGGTCTGAGCTTTGCAGGGAGCTTCTGAGCTCAGGGTGGGTTTGAAACTTCATCACTCTCAGCATTTCCCTTGGCATCTGCATGAGCAGAAATGCAGGAAGGAGCTGCAAGATTTCACTTCATGGATGCAAGGCTCTGCAACGCCCGTTGCTTTTCATCCCATCTGGAGTTTCTTTGCTCCTCTCCCTTGGATTCAAAATGTTGAATGTTGTGACCATGTTACCATAAACCAATGTGTTTGCCACAGACCTCTCCTCTGGCCATCACCACTGGGGAGGACCATAGGCTATTCTGAGATTTTTTTTGGCCAAGATAATGTGGATATTCAGCCTGGGTTTGACAACCCGTGTGCAAGAGCAAGTCTAGAGTCCATTTAGACATGGAGGGACAATCTAAACAGCTCGTATTTTATTACCCTGATATGTTTAACTTTTTTCCACTCTTTTTTAAAGACTGGAACTCTAAGTTTTGCCCTTTGCAGCTGTATGAACCGTATGTTAAGAGTAACAGAGCAGTCTCAAATCCCTTTGTATTCTGGGGACATTTTTCCAAGGCATTTTGTCTTCGTAACAATACCCAGAGCTCCCTAAATTTTGGGAAGGTCATTTGTTTCCTAGCAGATAGATTCCCTTATCCAGAGCTTTACTAGAGCCCAAACAACAATTTATAAACTCTAAGCTCCTTTCTCCTTCAAGATGAAGTGCTTTAGTGTCGAAGCCAAACTAAATCTTTAAATGGTATAAGAGGCATTTGGATATTTTTTTTTTTTTCTACCCAGCTGACAGTAGGTTTACAGTTTATAATCTGGCCTTTGTAAAGGCATTTGTCAGCCTGTATATTTCATTTTAAAACACGACCACCCATGAGGACGGACAGACAGGAAGCGTTTGTTCACTTGCACCAACAGCCCATTTGAAGGTTGGCTGCAAAATAACAGAATTCAGTCACAAAGGCAAACTTTTTTTTTATTATTATTTTCCTTTTTTTTTTTTTTTTTTTGGCATTATCTCGCTAGCATCTCATTTTAAAAAGCAGCCTTTGTTTACGGGAAGCTAGTCCTCAGCTCTAAATTTGGAAATTCTACGTATTCTCCTAATCCTCGTGGCCTAGCAGGGATGCTGGCTCTGCATCTTTGGCCTCACAAAAGACAGATCTGCTTTTATCTTCCTCTCACAGGGTCCCCAGTTTAACTGCCCCACCAAAGGAAGAAGAGTCTTAGCACTCAAGGGGCAGAGGGGAAATGTTCAGCATAAGTTAATTTAAGAGAACGAGCTGGATCAGAAATCAGTGCATCATCTCTCCTGTCCTATTTTTGGGGTTTCCACGTTTCGCAGAGATTTGGAAGGGATGGTCGTGCCAAACGTTGGTGGCCTTTGAAATTCAGCAGAAACCCACCCAACTTGGCCAAAAAAAACCAAGAAATAGGAGCACATGTTGAAAATGAGTGGCCTCCACCTCTATGGGCATCTCCAGGCCTGGGGCTGAGAGGGGAGGAAGAGAGGGCAGATGAAGTTCCAGACTGTAACAGATAGAATATTGCATTCTTTCTCTCAGCATCACAAGTAACACTCACTTTTTATCTCTAGTGCTCAAAGGTTTTAAGGGAGGAAATAGCAGAGTTCTAATGCGTGATAAAACTTTCAGCTTTCGTTTTTTTTCCCCTCAGTTGCAAAATAGAACAATAAATAATTATTACCTCAATGGCCTGGGATTTAACACAGTGCCCTGATCGCTTGGGCAGATCCCTTTAGAAGTGGAGATTTTATGAGTATTCTGTGCTTACAGCTCCAAAAGTATTTGCAGTGCTCTTTTTTCTCCCTACTCTACCTTTCCAACTGGGTCCATCATTTGCTTGTCACCCCAGAAAATCTTGGCAACCCCTTTTTGTTCCTTGGATGCTGCTGCTACTTTGATGCTCAAGAAATATGATTAGAGAGGAAACCAGGATGCAAATGAGCAAGGGAGATGAGTTTCAGCAAATTCCCTTATTTCTCCAGCTAAGGCATAATAAATTGGTCACCCACCTTCACAGAGCATTAGCCAGTCCTGGTAGAGTGACTCGCATGGGAACTTGTAGGTGAACAACTTCACACAGAAGAACTCTGGGAAGACCTTATTTCAGTCCTTCAATAACTTAAAGAGAACCTATAAAAATATGGAGTTAGACATTTTATCAAGACCTGTTGCAATAGGGCCAGGGGTGATGGGTTTAAACTGAAAGAAAAGAGATTTAGGCTAGATAGAAGGAGGAATTTTTTGGCACTGAGGGTGTTGAGTCCCTGGCCCAGGTTGCCCAGAGAGGTGGTCACTGCCCCATGCCTGGAACCATTCCAGGTGAGGTTAGCCAGAGCTCTGAGCAACCCAATGTTATTAACCTAATTATTATTAACAGGCAAACCAACAGATTCCTCCCTCTGATCTTAAATCATACACTAGAGATCCAAGGTGCCAAACCACTGGAGGGAGGAATAAGTCAATGCACTCACTCACAGCCTATTGTGTGAAGAAGGAGCAAGCTGACTCCAGAACCATGCCATGGGAGATGGAACCAGCTAGATGAGGAGCCCAGTTATGTAGTAGTTTCCCAGAGAGACACTCAGCATGGGGGTTCATAAAAGAGACACCCAAAGAGAAGATGGGGGAAAATAATGGGGCAATGTTAAAAAGGCAAGAGGAGAATGCGTGCACCACAGGAGGGGAAAATAATGCCTCATCTAGGGTATTTTAAGTCCTCTCTTCATGCCACAATAGCAGATATTGCCACTGTTTTGTCACAGGGCTGCAGATTTGAGGCACTGTGCTGCTAACAACCCCCTGCACATGCCAAGGGGAAACCTGCTCTGTGTCTTTTTTTGCTGAAAGCCTGGCTTTATTCTGCACGGATCTGGCAGCCCAGACCATTTTTTTGATGCATCCAGGCCTCAGTTTCTTGGCTGGTGGCAGCAGTAGTCAGCGGGCAGGACTGCAAGGCATGCCTGCAGTGCTAATGCTCTTTCTGGCTCTACCTGCTCCTCATCCTCCCTCCAAACTTGGGCTCCGAGCATCTGCGGTCACCAGGTTGACTCTCATCGTGCATAAGTCTTTCCAGGCACCCTCATAAATGAAAACACTTTCCAAAAGAGGCATCAGGTTCCTCGTGGTGGCTGAGAGATTGAGCCATGCTTCCAGCAGAGAGGCTGGGCAATGTAACATCACCCAAAGGACCGTTGGCATCTTCCTTTCTCATTTGTCCACGTTGTGCTGATCTACGTTGTGCAGTGAGGGCAACGATCACCCCTTTTCATTTTCAAAGTAGGTGTCAAGGTCTACAGAGAGTTTAGCTCGTTTTTTAGCAAGGGAGGTGGGATTCAGCCTTGCTGCCAGAGATGCTCTTTCGCCCTGCAGTGCCCAACCCAAACGCTGAAGCCAAAGGATACATTTCTCCTTGATGTTATTCGTGCATCTGTAAATCAAATAAACTCTTGCTGAAGTGCTGAGCCCAGGTCCAGATCCAGGAAAAGGCTCAGCTTGAGAAATACAGGTTAGGTATCTTAGACAGTGGTCACACCCACACCTACAAATATATCCCCACAAAAAAAAAAAAACAGAGAGGGTATAAATTTCCCTTCACAAGTCTCCAGGCTTGATTTTGTTTCAAGCACACTTGTGTGTTCCATAATAATGCCATCAACTTCCACAGCACCAGGACACTGATGAGTTTTGAGCTGATTAAGACGAAAAGGTTAAAGATTAAAGTAAGCCTGGCACAGTGACTGAGGAGCTGAGATGTTCCTTGACCTCCTCAAGATCATAAAAGAAGTCCACAGCTAAAATAAAGCTGGTGTCCTGCTCTGGCAGCACTCAACTTCATCCTTCAGCTGGAAGATAATCTTACCCATGAGATATTTCCCTTCCACCATAGACCTGCTGCTCTCCTCTGGTGCCCAGAAGGCTTTGTCATCTTGTTTTCTCCTCTTTGTTTGCTCGTGGGAGCCACAAACATGGTGTCCCACCACCCTTGTGGCCATCCTTGGGCTGCAGTACTGCAGACGTGGAAGCCTGGGCAGATAAAAAAAAACCCTGTATTTACTCCTTCTTCTTGCATAATGCAGGTCTTGCATTTCCCACAGGACTCTTTTAGCATCTTTTTCTGCATTTCTTCTTCATACACAGTTTCCATCACCAAAAACCTACACAAACTTTGGAGACAGATCAAGATTTAAGTATTTTTTCCTTTTCTGAAGACTCACACAAGGAGAATACATCTTGCTTTCTGGGTTCCTCACTGAATTTGACTGTAAAACATCATTTTGCATGACCATGGATGTATGACAACACCTCCAGGCAGGGGTAATTATATTTTTTTCAGTGCCTGAAGCTGGCACAAACAGTCAAAGCTCTGTTAGGGGCCGTGCTGTTAATTTGGAGCAGGTACCCAGGCTCGCTAGTGAGGATTTAAGGCTATGACCTGCTAAGCCTGGGAGCATGTTGGGAAACCTGAGGAATATCTCTGCCTGCCAGAGATGCTCTCACTGCCCCTTGCAGCCCCTGATTTAACAGCTCCAGATGTGCTGGCTGGTTTCATCTGCATTGGGACATATTTTAAGGCATGTCTGGAGACGTGAATTCAAACCTAGCTGGTTCATCAGCTCCTGTTTTCACCATTTACCGTGTTTGATGGGAAGCTGAATTTCCCTCAGCCTTGCTGGAAAGTGGCTGTGCTGAGCTGCCTGGACTTCACTGTGGCTGTTAGCACTGTGTCTGAGTTTTCTAGGAAACCTGGAACAGCCCCACTGACCCACATCTTTGGCGTAGAAGATAAAAATGATTTTTATAACAACAGCTAAACCACTCCACAGTGCTTTAGTAAACAGTAAATTTATTTTGGGATTTCATCCCAGTCAGAAGACTGCTTCATTTTCCTCAATAAAGACTGTTACGTTATTAGTTTTAACCTTATGAATCCTATTCCCAACACTCAACCTTTATTTATTATTTGTAAGGGGCATCTATCATCCTGCCTTATAATTGTAAATATTCTACTTACACAGAGCTGGGCACATCCTCTTTGTTTAAAATCTAAGCTGTGATGTTTTGCATAAATTTGCTTCCTTTCCAAGTTGAAAGGTCTGAAAGATAAACCCAGGAATATCCTAATGTTGTGAACCTTAGGGGGATCATCATGAAACGAGGGATCTTCCAGCTCAGCCAGTTGTGGTGTCAACACCCAGAGACAAATAATAATCAGGAAAGGGAAAAAAAAAAAATCATCTTCAAAGCAAGCAGTAACTGAGCCTAAAAGTAGCCAGGGAATGAGGAAAGGAGGGACTCCTGGAATACATACTTGGGAAAAATTATTTCATTGACTTTCAGGATGAGTCAGAAGCCTACAGAGCATTTTATTATAAGGTTGCAACGTAGGGATTAATATAGCATGGGTGCAATGATAGGAGTGCCTCACCCACGGGCATGTAAAAGAATTAATTTGAAGAATTTGAAGGGGCAGCTTGGTAAAACAAAAGCCACAGAGCATTTAAATGGCACCTGCAGCATTTTCACCTGATCAAATAAGTCAAAAAGCTCAGCAGGCAACTTTTCTACAAGCATGGCTTTGCAGGGTGAGAATTTCCTCCTCCTGCAACACCCCATTGCAGCTTTTGAAGATGAATTTGGTTTTATTTGCTTCATTTCCAGCAGAATGAAATGCAGGATTCTGCTGGCAGGCCTGATTTGTTTTTTGTGAGTTTGAAATCAGCCCGATGATGAGACATCTTTTCAAAAGGAGAAGTTCCAAAGTGCTTGCTTTCAGAAGAAAGTCAGAACGAAGCACTTTGTGGTTTGTTTGGTTTCTTGATGGTTTCTGTCCCCTCACTGAAGTCCTTTGGCTGCTCAACATGAACTCGTGATTAATTTTAATCCAGCTGAACTATCAATTAAGGTAAAATAGGAGACCACAAAGGTCTCCTCCATGCTGGCATTAGCTGTAGTGATGATAAAATGGAATTTTTACATGCCTGGGATCTAACTGGACTTGTCGTGAGGCTGGACAATATGGGGATGTGAACGTCTTCCCTTGGCCTCTACCCCAGCCCTGGAGCAATGCTCCAGCTCCCAAATCCACAAGAAAAGACCTCTGATGAATATTTCCTCTCCCAGCAGTCCCAACCTCAATTTTGCTTTGAGCTGTCGTGTCCTCACCTGCTCTGCAAAGGGCTTGGGCACCCACCCAGCGTTGTCCCCAGTGCAAGGGGTTAACATTGCTGCCTTGACCCAGCAGGAAAGGCTTTGTCATGAACAAATCCGTGGCAAAAGTGAGTCACTGGTGCTCCGAGCTCATGCTGACGTGGTGGCCTGGCCAGTGTCCCAAAGACAGAAGAAGAGCAACCAGGGCTGCAACGCCCCATGCAAGGTATCACCAAAACCCCACGGGGAGAAGGTGGCCCCAGCCAGGTCCCCTAAACCACTACCAGCCACGTGTTTTCTTCAGAGCCCCAAAAGGAGTCGATTTTTTGGGATGTTGTTCCCACTCTTGTTTTCCTTTTAGACACAAGGAAGAGCATTGCTCAGTCTGCCCAGATGGAAAAGAGAAGAGACAACAGAGATGCTTCACCAATGATATCACCAGAGCTGAGGAAATTCTCTGACCAAAAGTTAAGACCAACAGAACGATTTGTGCTGCATCCTTTTAAATGCCAGATCTCCGTTTGCAAGCGACGTTCCAGGAACAATCAGGGCACTTCATAGCAAGCTGCTAAGTCATCAGGTATAAATATTTACAGAGACCTATTGCAACATGGACATTCCTCCAGATGCAAGAGGATCCCAGTCATTTCATGGCAATTTTCACCTTATACAAAAGAAGCCCATTTTAGACACACTCTGCCTCATCAGCCACAAAACTACAGAAATAGCATTTTATGGAAAAAGACACACATGCAACCAACTGCTTAGTAGCTACTCTCTGTCTTCTCCTCTTACCATAGTTGTCCAATATCTCTATATTTGTGGACTCCAGCAGGATATTATGAAGCAAATGCAGAGCTTCCCATTCGATACGTAGAGAAGCAGCATCCTTTAAAGGGGAGGTGGTTGCTGAAAGTGATACAAAGGGATTAAATGAAGACTAACAGGGTGGAATTAAGCAAAAGAAAATCCCTTTTTTATGGCCAAGCTGAGCCAATCTTGCTCCAGCCCCTCGAGAAGAGCTTAAAACCTTATTACTGAAGATATCTAATGCTCTACAAATCACAGCATTGGCAGAAGGGGCAGAGGACCTAACGAGTAATTTCTGTCGTTACTGATAGACCCAAAGACACACAGTCCAAATTTGGGAAGTCTAAAAAAGACTTAGCAAGTGAAAAACAGACCTCTAGCATATTTTGTGCTTTCATTTCCCCTCCTGGCTGCTGTTATTAAAACCATGCCTTTGTTTCTATTCACCTTCAGCACCTTCTTCCTCATGCCACCAAGAGTCCAAATGCAAATACTCATCCAATAACAGGTTGTGGCCAAGAGCCTGTGAATTACAGCAGATCTTTAGGGGCATTCCCTCTGCACAGGGAATGCACAACTGATGCCAAAATAACTTCAAGGAGGAGATTTTTCTTGGTGGGGACACATGGTCTTGAGAACACGGTGGGGCTTCAACCTGTTGAGATCGACCATGGCCAACAAAGGCTCTGCAGCTTTCCCAGTTGTGTTATTTTTCTCCCCAGACACTTGTTTTCACCCAATTTGTAGGACCTTGGTTATCTCTGGGGCTCCTGTGTTTTTATCAGACTTGGCCCAAGTGGGCTGCTGGGTTCAGAAATAGAAGATCTACCCCCCCTATTTCCCCAGGGTGCCAGACTCAGCTTTCAACCAAAGATGAGCCAACTCAGAAGGTGGTGAGGCAGCACCTCACATCACCATTAGCAGCAAATCCCAATTTAAAACCAGTTTTCTCATTTCTGTAGGGCCACCCTGCTCTCAGGCTCCACACACCAGCTGCATTCCTCCAGGCTCAGCTGTAGATGCTCCAGTTTGTTGTTGGTGAGCCTGGTTGGCCATTTCTCCTGCAGAAAAAATGCTGTTTTCTCAGAACCTCCCTTTTGACTCTGGTGTGAAACGATTACAGCCCAGTTCAGGCTGGAGCTCAGACCCAGGAAATAGGCAAGTTTCCAATGAAAATCATATTGGTTGGTTAAAAAGAAATAATCAAAGGTGTCGATTTTGTGCTGGAAAGGGAACAGAAGTTAGTTTGCAGCATGCCTGACTGCCTCCTTTTACTGATTCCAGACGCCAGGCCAGGCAGGATCTGGCTATTTTCACTATGGTGTTATCACTTTGCAATATGTCAGCAAATTCTTGTCCAAACATGATGTTTTTGAAAGCCACGTTTTATCACTTCTTTTACATAATCATGAATGATAGCGAATCTAATCTGAATTGGGCTGAAAGGAGGCACAAGAACAATGAAGTGCCGCGAGCAGGATGGGGGAGCACATCTTGTCTTTGTATTTTTAAAGGTTTGCAACACTTTAAAACCAATTCCCCTCAACGCTGAAAGAAGGGAGAGGTTTGAGAGGGAAGCACACGTCTCTTTAGGCACCTGAGATTTGCAATAAATCATCTCTGTGTTATGCAGGGAAGTCAACAAGCAGCATTATCAGTTTGCATAAACAGCAGCAAAACGTCTCATCTAAGCAGAAATTATAGAGGTTGAACTCAAAGCACAGCATTTGGTGGATGGAGTTAATGAGAACAACACAGGGATGATCTGTAAAGCAGCTCCTGTGGGTCTCCGGAGGTCTCAGAGCTGATCCAACCATCACCAATAAAGCTCCTGGGCAGCCTGGCAGAGTGCTGTGAGTGGTGACCCCATGCTGGAGGGTGCTGGTGGAATTGTCACCAGGGTCCCACGCTGGCACCCAAGCAGGGATGATGCTCATGGGGGTGGGGGACAGCTCACAGGGTCTTGTGGACACATCCTTCAGTGGTCTATCCCAATGGTCACATCCAATGAGTTTATCCACTCATCCCCTAGTTAGCATTGAAGGGTTTCTTTCCTTTTTTTATCTTTTTCTTTCTTTTTTTTTTTTATTTCCCTTATTTTATGTGTCATTTTCTGCTCTATTGAAAGAAAAATAGTTTCATTCTGAAGTGTTCCCTCTCATTTCATCTTCTTTAGGACCACAAAGATGATCAAAGGACTGGGAAGCCTGGAAAGGCTGAGAGAAATGGGTTTGTTCAGCCTGGAGAAAAGAAGGTTGGGGGGGGGACCTTCTCATCATGTTCCAGGAGTTAAAGGGTGGCTACAAAGAAGATACAGACTCCTTTTTAAAAGAAGTCCCATGGAAAAGATGAGGAGTAATGGATAGAAGTTACTCCTGGAGAGATTCTGATTGGACACAAGAGGAAAATTCTTCACGACAAGGAAACCACCCAGGGAAGTGGTAAAATCCCCAACATGAAATTAAATTCACTTAAATTCAGCTCTACAGGGTGTAGAGCTGTACAAGCTTCCAGCTTGTAGGGTGTCTACAAGCTGTGCCAGCTTGTCTAGACCAGGTCCCTGACAAGAAAGGTTGGACCAAATGGTCCTTGAGGTCCCTTCCAACCTGGAAGTCTATGATTCTATGATCTTTACTTTTTTTATTGGTTTGCTTTTTTAGGTCAAAGAGGACAGAAATGTAAAAACTGCAGGTTTGGAACAGGTTGCCCAGGGAAGCTGTGGATGCTCCATCACTGGAGGTGCACAAGACCAGGTAGGAGGGAGCTTTGAGCAACCTTGGAGGGTTGGAACTAGATGATCTTTAAGGTCCCTTTCAACCCAAACCACTCTATGATTTCAGAGGGAGCTGGCATTTGATAGATGCCCAAAGGCAAACCTGCTGTGTGCATCATCCCAGAAGTTTACATTTCCTCTTGAAAACTAAGAGTTAGAGAAAAATCAAAGCTCTTCTGGACTATATTCACCAAATACAATGCAAGATCCCTGCTCTGAACCCAGGGGCAGTCCCACTGATGACTCCAACAGACCTGAACCTTGCGTTTCATTACAAGAGCAACCCTTGACAGCCAAGAAATGGGATCTTTTCTCCTTAAAATACCATCAACCTGTAATGACAGCTTCCCTGATGAAACGAGATGACACTTCTCCAGGACTGAAGCTTAAACAAGCCCTTGACAATCTGCCTTCTGCCTCATGCACCATGTTGACATGGATGTGAATAAACCTCAGGCAAACGCCCAGCAAGCAGCTTCCTTCACCAGGGATGCAGATTTTCTGATGATGCCACAGGGTAAAAAAGGGAGGAAAAAGCAATATTTTGGCAAACACAAGCCTCTCCAAGCTCTCCAGCAAAATTAACCCCCTCTTAATATTTTTCAGGCTCTCCCCCAGACCTCCAGGTGGAAAAAGGGCTCTTTGGAGGGGGGAATGGGTTTTGTGCAGTGATGCTCAAGGGATAAGTGAGACTTTCAAGTGGCTGATCTGACTTAATCTTTCAAAAATGTGGCCAAATGACACGGGCAAGGAAAACCCCATCCATCCCTCTCCCCAAATGGAGCCGTTTGCTGGGGAGATTCCTCAGAGCGACGCCTGCATACCAGAGGTAATAACCTCCAATACCTTAAGTCAAGAAGCCAAGGAAAACTCACTAGGTAATGCATTTGGGATTAAGTTTAAATAGGCTCCCGTCACTAATAATGCATCTGCTAGAGATGGAGAGATTTTGTAGGACTAACACCAGCATTGAGGGATGGAGGTCTTTGCACAGCTCACCAAACAAACCCAGGAGGGGAGGCAGCAGCAAGGGGGAGGCCAAAA
>NW_008619386.1:0-19985 GCF_000691845.1 Merops nubicus | reverse complement strand
GCTTTGGAGGAGGGCAGAAAAAGGGGGGGGGGGAAGAAAAAAGCTGGACTCAGTCCATTTTTAACTCACTGGATGTGTCTGGGATGTAGACAGATGCTGTTTAGACAGGCTGGTTTGGTGGGTGGCCGGGTGAGGAGACCATGGCTGTACAGTTTATAGAAGGCTCCCAGCATAAATGAACTGTTGAAGACCATTGGAAGCCTCAGTGAAATCACAACATGTAGAAACACAGGGGAGGGAGGGGGGGGAAAAAAAAGGCTCTTTTTGAAAAATCAGGGAGAGAAAGGGATGTTTTGATGGAGTTGGAGAAAATCACAATGAGGTGGGTTTTACTAAAGCCTGCATTCATTAGCTCCCCCCCTGAACCTCCCCAAATAAAGTAAACACTCCTATGCAGGGCTGAAAAAAAAAAAAATAATAAAATTAAAAAGAATTAGCAGATTTAAATCGTTTCCCTGCATCAAGGCTAAGGAACAGAGGTGGCTTTTCCCTGCTTCTGTCTGGTCTTGCTAGGTGGAAAGCTAATATTTGAGTTCATGCTTCAGTGGGAAACATTTGTATATTAAAAAAAAAAGCTCTCCATGCTGGTTTGCCCATTTGCCAGCCTGCGTGGGATAGAAAAAAAAAAAGGAGCTGATTTGGAGTTTCCTGGGTTTATTTAGAGGCAAGCCTAAGGTGACCTTTCACTCCCACACACACAGACACCCCGTCTACAACTTGAACCATCCCATCCTTGAGTCCCGTGTTCACGAAACTCCACAGTTTAATGGAACAAATTGTGCCAGAATGCTTAAATTTTGAGGCTGATGGGATCTAGGATTGCAAAGAAAGTCACCGAGACTGAACTCCAGCCCATGTTTCCCCACTTATGTAATAACTATCCTCATAAGCTGCTTGTTAAACCACACAGACCACAAATCAAGTCATCATTTTGCTCCTATATGTCACTTCTCTGTTTCAAGGTGAGGGTTGAGGGCTGGAAAAAGCTGCCTGGGATGTCCCAGCTCCTCACCCCTTTCCCTCCCTCGCTCTGGAAGAAAAGGGACACCCCAAAACCTTAAGATTTAGGGAAGATCTGATAATTTTACATGGATGCAAAGCATCCGTGGGAATATTTTTCCCTTCTTCATCACAGGCTGGAGCTGGACATCAAACTGCTCAAAATCCAACAGGAATGGAGCCTCCTGGTTTCACTCCTGAATACAGGGGCTCCACTGAGCATCTGCTCTCCTTGAGCAGGAACATCTGGATGCTCAACTGAGCCTGATCCCTCAACCCCAGCCTGGCATTACAGCTGTACAAGAGCTTTCCTTTTCCCCTGCACCCATCCCCTGCAAATGCCAACTGCACAGACTGGATAAATAAATTCCATTAGGAAGCTTTTTGATAGACTGAAGAGGTTTTCTTCACTTCCAAGGCAACCTCATGCCTCCTCTGGTTGACTTCAACCTACTTCCAGATGCCCCTGGTTCCATGGGAGTGGCTGGGAGGGTGGTTGGGCTGGGATGGGGACAACATTTGGTGCAGGGAGGAGCAAGAATTGCCTGGACCATAATGAAGGAAGGAAGGACAAGAGGACAGAAGCATGTGGAGATCAAGCCAAGAGCCCAGCAGCAGCTTTGGTGCCCAGACTTGCTCTTGGTGGGCTGGGAGCAAAGGGCTCCTGGAGGTCTTTGTTTATAACTCCATGGTGGGACAAAACCCCAAAAGATTAAACAAGTTTGATGTATAATTTGTTAAAGAAAAATACATAAATCACCCATTTTGGGGTGTTTCTCTGGCGTTTGGACTTTTCCCTCAGCATGATAGGCTTAATCTTCAGGCACTCCCAGCGTGGAGAAGAGAATTTGGAGGAGGCATCTAGGTCAAAAAAAAAATCAGTAAAAAAATCTCCATGAGAAGAGAATCTGTGGCTAAACCATTGTCCAGCCTGGAAATGAAAAGTCTCCAGGCCAGAAAAAGAAGAGCTAAAATTGATCTAAAAATAATTTACTGTTCTGAACCAAGTCATGACAAATTTATCTCTGGAGTTTGGAGGATTTCTCTCCCTTTTATTACCATTTCAAGTGTTATGATGAAAAATTTAGGCATCAAAAATAAACCCTGCTGCTTTATGTTTAAACTCAGATGCTTCTCCATATCCTGGACTTTCTGGATCCTTGAAAGAATTTATTCACTTCCCAAGGTCACAGAATAAAACTGTTCAGCTATTAAGAAATATGCAACCTCATACTAATTAGTGACTGATAAAGCCAATGGAAACCATATTTCTCCCAGCTTCGGCCAAACAAAACTAAGATTACAACATTTAACAATAAAATTCCCTTTTTATAGCTGAAACCAAACAGAAAGGGGAGCACATTTCATCTGCTGAAGGTCAGCTTACTTTAATTACGTGTGCCACTGAGTATCAGAAACTAGAATATTAAATGATATTGATGTTGAGGAGGTATCTCCCCAGCCATACATTACACACAGAAGCAACAGCTCAAACCTCAGCTCATGTAATTATTCTTCTCTTTGCAATATCTCCAACTCCCACCTTTCCCCTGGAAAAAAAAAAAAAAGACACCCAACCTTTCTCCATCATCCTGGGACCAATCCTGCTCCTGATTTCAGCTAAGGGAAAATCCACCCGTCCTCTCTGATCTCTGCTGCCTCGTTTAAATTGCTTGCAAGAAAACAACAAAAAAATGAGGCATATCACCAACGATTTTTCTTCTGTCTTGCCCCTGCTGCTGGTATGATAAGGGGAGGACTCTCCTTGCGGGCGACTCCACATTTAATTAGCTCCAGATGCAGCCTAATTAGTCAGTCTGCAGGGCGAGCATTGTTCTGTTGTCACTCGAGCCTTCCCTCACGGCGAAGTAAAAGAGATGAGATTGAACATGAAAACCAGATGCCGTGTGCATGCTCTGGGCTCCCCTTCGGAGGGATCCCCCTCATCTTGGGGGGTGAAGGAGAATAAATGTTGTGTTTCAAAGCCCGGGGCACGGCCGGAGCTCCGCGTGGTGCGAGCGAGACGGTAGCACGCGACGAACAAAGGGGTCACGGCTTCAAACAACTGGTTCCCGCTAATTCTCCTTTCCTGGGAGGACTGAGAGTCCTCCAGCAGGACCCGGGATGGGGGTTTGGTGCCGATGGCTTTGACAACTCGCACGATTTTGCACGGCAGGGTTTGGAACTCGACTTTTCCTCAGATTAAGCCCCTAACGCCTGCGGAGTAGATATCGCGAATTTTAACGCAGAGGTTTTTCCTGTTTGAGATTTCACGTCTGGAATTAGGGGATACAGGGGAAAAAAAATCAGCTAGGCAAAGGGGTTTACCATAATGCCATCTGACACACTCGTAAGCTTTACATGATTTGAACAAATCAGGAGTATGAAACTCAACCAGGAGCCTCGTTCCTGCTGTCGGAGCAAAGGGATGAGGGAGGGAATTGAGGTCGATGTGGTTGTGAAGTTTGTGTTGTCTTAAAGCATCGGCTGAGGAAAGCTGGAAACGGTTCCTCAGATCCCTGCCAGGTCAGCTTGCTGGTTTCTACCTGGTTTTATCAGATTAAAATTAAGAAGAAAACAGGCTTCCCAGACAATAGATGTTTCAACACCAGCTTGACTCACTGTGGCCTTCTGCCAATCTCAACACGGCTGAAATGGGAGGTTAGCACCACGAGAAAAGGCAATTTCCCCATATTCTGGGGACACCCACAGCATATAATCACAGGAAGAAGTGGCAGCTCCAACTCACAAACCTTGGTGGCTTTGCTCAGCCCAAGTTCACCATCTGCAGTATGTCCATGGACACATGAATTGGAGTTATGTAGGAGGTGCAGTCAAGGTGACTAACCCCAAAGTAGAAGCAGTGTCTGGAAGAGTTCTTGAAGAAGAGCAAGTGCCTGGATGAAGGTTGCTTAAGCTCAGGAGGACAGCTATGGGGTTTGTCTTGCCTCTTAATGATGATTTGGGATGAGGAACTAAGCCTGACGCTCAGTAAATGACATGAAACCCCAAGTTACTTCACCAGAATCCTCAGCCAAACACCACAACTGTGTTATCACCCCAGCTATTGCTGTAAAGTTAAAAAAAAAAAAGGCTATTTCTTTAGTTTAATTGGAACTCAAAGTTACTCAATAGATGAGTCCCATAGCTTGGAGGGGTACAGCTACAGAACAGGGTCCTTTCACTGCTCAGACTTCTTGAAAGAAGGAAAAAACCTCCAATAAACCATGGTACCTGCTGACCATGCTGCTGAGATGTCCCTGCAGAGCTGAGGCCCCCCACCCCATCACCCCCACCACCTCAACCCTTGTGCCAGCACCATCCCTATGGACACGATGATGACCTCAGGATGGTTCTCTACCACCACACCTCTTCCTGCTCCAGGGCTGTCCACGAGAAGAGAGATCCCTGCGTTGTAGGTGATGATCCATTTCTGTAGACCTCATGGATGTGGCTTTGCTGTCCCCAGTGGCTGGCTGGCCCTCCTCTTCTCAGCAGCAGTCTTGGAGCAGGTAACTCAATCCCAAGCAGTGTTTTGAAGCGTGATGGTTGTTTTTTGCATGCTTTCTGCATGCCTAATTATGGTGGAGCAGCGAGGTAGCCAGGTATAAGTTTCAAGGTTTTAATAGCTTAGTGTTGCAGAGGGATCATGTACTCCTTTTCCAGGGAGCTGAATGGAGACCATCAGGGACTGAAGGCAAAACACTGAGGGGTCTTCAGTCCTCCTCCTTCATGGAAAGTCCATCTTGCAATTCAGCTGAACTCATCCAAAGGAAAATGTCCAAGCTGCTGTTTTTTTCATCATTTTGACTCCAGTCTTGCCAAGCACCTCAGCCTTCAAACCACAAAGCTCCAAACTATCAAGGAAACCCATCAATGAGCATCAGGCACCAAAGCCTCTCTGTAGCTCCAGTCTTGAAGGAGTTCTTCTCTGGTGCAATGAAAAGCCAGGCTGTTTAGGAGGTTCTTGAGGACAAGGATTCTTAGTTAGCAGCTTTGGAGAATTCTTTTGCATCCTTTTTAATTGAAATCACTCCATCATTAGCCATCTCCTTGGATCTGGAGACATCCTCCCTACTCACAGTAGAGAACAAGACATGGAGAGAAGGTGGCTGGTTCTCCCCCAGCTGAGACCTGCATCCACATGTAACAGGTTTTCCCATTTTAATACTTTTCCAAGTTTCTTCTCCTCAGATTCTGCAACGAATTCACCAGAGGAAACAAAGAAAGGGCAAAAAATCACTTTCATAAAGTCTGGAAGAAATAATCCATCGAACCTCTATAGTACATCAGGTTAAGGAAGAGACATCTGGCTTTCATTATGTTTTATAAGGTTGATAGCAAATAAGGGTATTAGAGTTAATTTACTTATTTAGAGAGAAACGACTCAATCACAGAAGCCGTGATTGTGACTGCATGTTAAGAGAGCTCCAAAATTCTCTCCAGCCTCCTCTGGGAGTGAAACAGGGCCAGTGGTAAAGCAAGGTTTCTTTTCCACGGAGGTATTCCCAAAGGGATGCAAAGATTAGAGGAAAACCACCAAGGGTAAGTCCTTCCCAGACAGCCTGGCTGCGTAGGAAGACACACCAAGGAATTCTTTAGTGGCATAGGTGTAACTGGAGGCTGGGAACAAGACTCAGCTCTGGTAGTGCCATAATTTATCCAAATGGAGATATCCTGCCAAAGGGGTTGAGATGTTAAGAGGTGAGACAGAGGGAAAAAGGAAAGTGAGACCGTTGATTTGAAGGAATTACAGAGTCTGAGATGCTGCTCGGTAGGGACCTCTGGAGGTCTCCAGTCTAAAGTCAAACTATCACCTGCATGAGGTCATGTCCACTTCCAATGACAGGGCTTTCTTGACCTCTCAGGGATCTTTTCCAGGGCTCCTGGTGAAGAAGGTGTTTCTAAAGCCCACCCTGAAACCATGGCCTCTGTGATTTTGTTATTTCCAAGCAGAGCTTGCCTCTGTCATCTTCATAACTCCTCCTCAAGCTGCTGTAGGCTAGCAGCAAACCTTCTCATCTCATCTTCATGTTATCAAATGAACATCCCAACCTCTCTTTACAAGCCCCAGCTACCTGGTTGTGTTGGAAGACCTGTGCTGGATCCTCTCCAGGTTACCAACACCCCTCTTGAAACAGGGGGCCCAAAGCTGGACAAACACTTCAAGCTGTTAGAGGAGTCTGTGGTGGCTTCTTATGCCACCTGGCCTCCAGTTCCCCTCAGACTGGAAGTGCAAGAATAAAAGAAAACCACACCAAACATACAAAGCAACTCCCTTAACTCAAGTGATGGAGCAGATCCCTTTCAGAGGTGCTTTTAGGAATTCAAGGCAGAGGATGGACAAAGTGAGTTCCCAGGGACCAAGCCATTACCCAAGACTAGAGGTCTGCACTGACAAACCATGATCACCAAAGGCTTGACTGTCCACAGGTGGTTGCTTTCCATGGAGGACTGGTCCTTCTAGAGAATTTTGGAGAATTTTGAAGCCTTAAGTGGAAAATAAGAGGAGCCAGATTTGCAATGATATGGGTATCAGAATTCTCTTTTGGGTTGGTGTTACCATTTGCAGTGAAAAGTGGGTGGTGGAAAAGTGTGATTCCCCCTCTTAGACCCATGGAGGCAAAATATTCTGGCAGGTGACTGCATCCCAGTCAACACGTACCTGGACCTCCTCCTCTGGCAGCAAGGAGTGTTGGTGGCTTCATGAAGGCTGCCATGGCTCTGGAAAAATGAAGAGTACCCACCAGCTGCAACCAAGAACAGAGAGAGGATATTTACACAGATACCAAGTACACCCAAAGGCTCTTCCATAAACAGAGTCTTCTGCTGACCACTTGCCTGACTAGGGAGGATTTTGTCATTAATGGGCAACACGTGAACCAGATCCCTCCCTCTGGTCTTAGATCAGATGTAAGAGACCCAACATGGCCCACCACTGGAGGAACAAACAGACCAACATATTCACTCACAATATGTAACACACCAAAGAAGGGAGCTGATTCCAAAACCAGGCCATGGGGAAGGAAGGATGGACCCAGACAATCAGTCCAACCCCAAGCATCCCTCCCTCTGGTCTTAGATCAGATGTAAGAGACCCAACATGGCCCACCACTGGAGACAGGCCATGGGGAAGGAAGGATGGACCCAGACAATCAGTCCAACCCCAAGCATATAGTAACTGCCAGGAGAAAGCCCCATGATTCCTCTCCTGTCTCAATCTTGTTCTACTTTTACTGAGAACTCTATTTGCTGTGTAGAAGACTCAGGGAGCCCTTCCAGTAGCCAAAACCCCCACAGAGCACAACCACTGTGTAAACAGACCTCCAAGCCCCACTGCCAGCAGAGTCAGCTCTTGTAGAGGTGGCTTCTTGCCCCACCTCCAAGTTAATGTGGAAGGTGGGGGCACCTGGTGGTGATCTCCTCATCAGTTCCCACCCAAGGCTGGCCACACCCTGGGTGAAAAGCAACCAGGAGGGACTTTGTTGCTTGGTTATGAACATCTTCCATATGCTAACCCTCATCCAGGGCTGGGGGTTGAACCCCAGGACTTTACAGAGATGATTTCAGCCAGGACAACCAAACCTTCTGCTTTGGATTAGGGTCAACCTCCAGTGACACCATGACTACCACCTTTTCTGGAGAAGAGAAGGGTCTGGGGAGACCTTATAGTGGACTTTCAGTGCTTTAAGGGGCCTATCAGAAAGTTGGGGACAGACTTTTTAGCAGGGCCTGTTGTAACAGGACAAGGGGTGATGGTTTGAAACTCAAAGAGGGAGATTTAGACTTGAAAGAAGGAAGAAATTGCTGACACTGAGGATGGTGAGCCCCTGGCCCAGGTGGTCAATGCTCCATCCCTGGGACCATTCCAGGTGAGATTGAATGACGCTCTGAGCAACCTGCTCTAGCTGCAGATGTCCCTGCTCCCTGCAGGGGGGTTGGACTTGATGACCTTGAAAGGTCCCTTCCCACCCAAACCAGTCTGGGATTCCATGGTTCTCCTGCACTCTCTGTCTTCTCCAGGTCTCGCTGGGCACAACACTGCTCCCTCTCCAGGTTTTTGCACATCATTTTGCCCTCTGTCCTTTTTGGAGGTCTCTAAATGGCTTCGTGGGGCTCATGCCTCCATCAGCCACAGCCAATAGCTTGGGAGGAGCCAGGTCACTGCTACCAGCACCTCAAGAGCCTGGTTTGGTGAGGATTGAGAGGCAGGATTGCACCTTTCCCCACCACGACAGCATTTCAATTACATAGCTCCTTACTATCTGTTCAGGGCCATTTCCAAAATTCACAACAGTAAAGGCACCATCATCTCTGAAGAGGGTTTTCAGCCTAAAAAGAACTAAGTGGCATGCTGCAAAAACACAGAAGGGCAGCACTGATTTCTTTTGGCATGAGGAGGTAGCAAATCAGTGCCACCCTCAGCCTACCCCAAAAAGAAAACAGCAAGAAAACTCCAAAACCTCTCTGGAGATCCACATGGGAAGGGAAGCACGTGCCCAGAAGCCACCCTTGATAGGTTCCAGGTTTTTGGAGGAGCTGGAGCCTTCACCTCACTGGGAAATGTCCCCTGTGGAGCTACCACCTTGAGAGCTCATCAGCACGGGCTTGTGTTTCTCCACATCTTGGTGAGCTGAGAGAAAACAGGTCTGGTTCTACCTGCAGAAGGGGTTTGGAGTGTGACAAGGGGGCCAGGAAGATGTGAGCTGCTGTGGAAATCTGTATCCCTTGGAGGTCATTACATCCCTAATGGCACCTGATAGCTCCAAGGAAGATTTCAAGTGCCCTTTCAGCACAAGTCCTCTCCATGGACATATCCAGCCCAGGGCTCTCTGTCATCAGGTTTCTCTGCTGTCAGTTTAAAGGGATTCCCACCTCCAACTCCTGTTTTAAGCAATTCCTTTAAGAAAAGGAAGCAATAAATATTTTTTATCTCATTTTTGAGCAACGCACCTGAGATTTCCAGCACATGGCTTGCAGATCTCATTGCTAGGGATTTTTATTTCCTTCCTTTTAGTTTCTCTGAGTCACTTTTGGTGGAAAAAGAAAATGCTGCTGCCACCAGCTGGAGCTTTTCAGAAATAGCATAAAAACCTTTTCCTGCATCCCACAGGGCACAAATTGAAAAGCAAATTTGAGCCCCGCTTGCTTCTTGGAGGCAAAGAACCAAAATGTATGAGATCTGATGAATTTGGCTTGGGCTGGATCCTTCAGTGCTCGTAATTTAGCCAGAAGTTCAATAAAATCCATTCTCAGCCATCATTTCACCAGTCCAAACAGGACCTGTGAGCAAGGGGGAAGTTTAGAGAGATAACAGTGGCCTGAGGAATTTGCTCCTGTAGTAAATTAAATACATAAATTACAAAAGAAATAAATAAAACCTGGAGAAATAAGTTAAATAAAATGCAGAGTTGTCTCTCCCATGATGAATGTGTCGATTGAAATGGAAGAGCTGTGAATTTGAGAGCAAACACGACCGACACCACCCCTGAAAAACCCAATCCAGCCCAAAAAAAAAAACAACTCAACGAATCTCACTTGGTTTTCCTACAACAGCTTTACACCAATCACTAAGGAGCAGTGCTGGAAGAGGCAAAGCAGCCCCTAAAATCCAACCCGAGGTCCAGGGGAGGTGATTTATGCTGGGAGCAGCTGAGCTTTCAGACGGATGTTCTCAGCCAGTTTGCAGCCGTGCCACTCAAAGATAATTTTTGATTTAATCCATGCCACATGAGGCAGCGGCGGTGCTGACCCTTGGCTTTTAACCCCAAGACCTTCACTGTTCTGGCTAAAGGAACTACTGTCTGTCCTCTGATAACCTCCCTGACATAACTCAGCTGGGTTTAATATCTCCTGCTGGTGTTTATTGATAAAGACGTGGAACTGGGGGGGGGAGTCATGTTAGCAGCTAGAAATGAGCACCAGAGCCAAATATTCTATTTAAACCCCCTGAGAGGTTTTCACTGACCCACAAATCCCAGCCATGCTCCCCACAGTGGGTTTAAAGGGCTTCAGAGGAGCATTACCCCTGTTCCTCTTATTCTATCCTGTTACCTGAGGCTTTTAGAACATCACAGCCTTGTCTCTGGAAGTATCCCTATGCCACAAACCCCTTTTCTGAACTCTAATGTGCATATATTTTATTGGTCTCACTGCTGGCATCGACTGGATTTTGCCAGGGTGGGGTTTAAGAGAACAACCCCTCTTTGAAACAAAATTTCCCTTTCTACCAGCTCAAAGGAAATCTGGAGCCACCGCTGCCTCGTGCAACAGGAGGGTTTGCAGGGCTGGATTCCTCTGTTAGCCAAAGATTCTTGAAATCATGCCTTATTTTAAGGATTCCTAAAGAAAATTACAGCCTTGGTAGTCTGATATCTGCCCTGTAAAACCTTCATCCATTTGAGAGCCAGCTCAGTCACTAAACTGCCGCGTTGCAAGGAGCCTTGCCCAGCTTAGCAGGAAAGGGGGAGAGAAGACCTTGCAAAGATCATAGTCATGTTGATATGTGAAGTAAAAAAAAAGGGAAAAAAAGCAAAAAAAAAGATTAAATGATGGTTAAAAAGACCAGGAATCCCTTGAGAAAGAGAAATACTGCCTGGAAGAGGAGGCACGCACGCCGACGGACACCCAATCCATGGCCAGTGAGTGGTGGAGAAGAATTTGGGTCTCACCTACCCCTCTCCTCGGTGGGATTTGTTGCTCTGCTCCACAAAACCCCAGCAGTGATGGATTCGAGGAGCTGATGGGAAAACACCAATTCTCCCCACGGCAACCAGCAACGGCCGGAGCCTGCGAAGCGCCGGGAGTGCGTGGGGGCTGGATGAGTTTGCTGATAAAGGGCTGGGGTTTATCTCCCACAGAATTTTAGACTAATCTGGGCTTTTAAAGAGAAATGTGTTTGGGAGAAGTCTGGCCAAGCATGCAGGTGGCTGTGGGGAGAGGAGGGGGCTCGGTGGAGGGATGCTCGGTATTTTTTGGGAGGAAGGGGGCTGCCTGCTGCTGGAGGGAGGTGGGGTGGGTGCAAAGGTTGATGTTGCTGGAGCTCAGTCTCAGGGTGGTCCTTACAGGTCGCCAGGAGGGCAGCAGTGAAGACCCAGCTGCCTTTGCCATACCTGGCCTGCAGATAACACCCAATGGGAGACATCTGTGAGTAGAGCTTCCCCATTCCTAGCAGGGATGAATGGCTGGGAATGGACTGGCAGGAGGGAGATAAGTGCTGACACCCTTCTAAAAGGGAGCACAGGCAAAGCTTTCCAAAAATTGGCTTTGCCCAACCCCACGAAGAACCATCTTTCTCCAAGAGCTGTCATGGTTTGAATTCTGCTGTCTCCTCGTCCCTCCCCACCCATCGTGTTCCAGCTCATCCAACATCTGAAGGAGGAACAGAGAGGAATGAAAGCGATAAAAAACTGCTATAAAATGTTTAATATCTATAAATCAAGTCTGCAGCTTCATCACTGCCTTTTGCCTTTCCCGTGCAAAGATGACAGTTAACAGTGGTGGAGGAAAATAACTTGCAATCTCAGCCATCCTGCTCGCAATCAAGAAGATCAGCAATTAATTCTGGAACTAAACGGGCATAGTTACACTCAGAGCAGGCAGGAGAAAGACTTTCCAGCATTAAACAACAAAACGAGCCCCAACCCCATCACGGAAGGTGATGTATTTATTTATCCCCCCTCCCACGCCAGGTATAAATAAAACCATCGGTAAAAATAGGTCAGATGCCTCAGCAGTGGAAGGATAAGGAGCTCTGCAGCTGACAACGGGACCTGAGCTGTGGAAGCTTTCCAAGAGCCAAGAAGAGCCAGCCAGGCGGCTTACGTCTTCACGTATCGCCTGGCCAGTGTGGGAACTATTGTATTAAAGGTCTATAAACATCCCGGGCTTTATCTGGGGCTGTGGAGGGGAAGGCAGAGGAAGGGACCGAGGGAACCATGTGCAGTGATAGCCCTTGGCAGGATGCTCAGTGCCCGCAGCAAGGGAGGGAGTTGGTTCCCTTTGGGCACAGCCTCATCCCGCTCTCGCCCCTCTCCGTGGCGTTGCACGAGGTCCTGAGTTCACATTTTGCCTTTTAACATAGCTGCAGCTTTCTACAAGCAACAAAATTGTCTAAGATTGAGCAAATCCCTTGTTTTAGTGCTGTTCCTCCAGCCCTGTGTGGACTGGAGTCCCCAGTTCTGGTGGCAAGGACCTGCCTTTCCTCCAGCTGATCACCTCTACATCTTCCCCTCCCAGGGATGTTTTCCCGCAGGGCTTCACTCCATCAGCTCTCAAGGTCATTCCCAGTCAGCTTCTTACACTGACAGGGCAGAGAGGAGGCTACAGTCTCCTTTCACCTTCTTATCCCCCCATGGGGGACATTCAGGCTTTACTAGCAGCTCTTTGCTCCATCTTCTCCACTCAGAGTTTTACCACACCCACCACAGTGAAGTCTGGAGCCTGGATTTGGGCTTTCAGATGCAAGGGTGAGATACAGAAGTGCCCCAAGCTAACAACAGGAACTTGGATGCAGCCTCTGTGCCTAGCACTTGCCAAGTATTTATATATTTATGTTAAAATATAATAAAAAGGGGAGGAAAAAAAAGGCATTTTTCTTTCATAAAGGTAAGCACTGAAGAAAAATGAGAGGGAAATATTTGGGGAAACATGGCGGCCAAGTTTTGCTGCTGCACTGGAGGATGCCAAGGAAAATCCAAACAATAGTCTGGGAGGGGCAACGGGGCAGGGGCGGAAGGATAAGGCTGCGGTTCCCCATGCCACAGGAAGGCTTCGGTTTAACTTGAGCAGGGATCTTTTGGAGACAAACCCAAAATCTCACTTCTACGAAGGCCCCCGAAGTTGAAGCGTCTCCCTTGGGCGTCGCTCTGTGTCCCCTTGCATGGGGGGGTGACACGATCCACCTGACCCAAAATCTCCCTCCATGGACCAGTCCACACCCCTGTGCACCATCCCGGGGGGTGCTGGTGGTTGGGATTTTCGTTGTCGTTTCCAATCTCTGACAACATGAAGTTTGCCTGTTCGTTTGCCTGTGCAAGTCTTTACTTGGGACTCATCCATCATTTTCCTAGTTAAAACAGAGCTGCTCGTCGAGAGGAAGTCATTTGTCTCTCAGGAAAGAGTCACCCTCCCACCCCCGCCAACCACCGCGTCGCGGGACACGAGAATCCATTAACTTCCTTGGAAAATGCATCATCCGATGTTGGGGCTAAACTTTAGACTAACAAACCCCTTGAGAGGACACGAAGGAGCCATCTCTGTCACCCTGCTCGGTGGTCAGGTCGAAGACTGACCTCTCTTCCCATTAAATCTTCAGCATCTACATTTAAGGGAAAACTGTTGCAAATTGGCAGCGACTCGACGTTTGGCGTCCTGATTTCCAACCTCCCAAGCGGTCTCCTGGCTCTTTTGGAAGCCCATCTCTGGAGCTGCTGCTTCTCCTTGCTCCTCAGAAGGGAAAGCGGGGAGGAAATGCCTTTCGGAGGTGAGCGGCTGAAACAACCCAGAAATAAACTCTCCAAGTAGGAGGGAGCCCGTGTGAGGAAACGGCCACTCACGCCTTCGTGTCCGGCAGCCCTGCAAGCTCTGCACCACGCAGGAGCAGTGCTGAGAGCTCCAAAGAAAACACCCCAAACTCACATTCAAGTTCATTTTCCTTGGGCTTAAGCCCATCTTCTAATATTCACGCTTCTCCCACCGTCAAAGTGGAGTCCCAACCTCCCTACCCCAGAACTCCAAGCCTAGGAGGAGCCCAGGAGATAACTTCTCCCACCTCAGCACTCAAGCAGGACCCAAGAGGATGTTTGTTCAGATGCGTCTGTTCACAACATGTAGAAACATCTCCATCATCTTCCACTCGAGTAGGTCGGGTGGGATGTCTGTGGGGCAGGGCAAGACCAGTCTTGGCTGGGAAAAGGGATGGTGGCAGCAATGTCTTCTAGGAAGGTTCCTCCATCCCACAACCTCCTCATCGTTGGACCACAGTCTTCCTGGGTGACGTATGACAAAAGGAAGGAGCTATCAACTGCTGCCCCTTCAAGTGGAACCTCCCATGTGTGGCCAGGAGAAACTATTTGTCAGGGTGTGTCATCCACCCAACAACAACCTTCTGAAATTGGGGTGTAGACATTTTATGTTCCCATTGCTTTCATTTTTCATGCCAGTGGAAGAGAAGAACATTTATTTCATTAACTCTCCCACTGAACGATGTATTTTTTATTATTTGAGAGTTTTCCTAAAGTTTAACACCCAAAGAGAGTTAAAATTATTAATAAGCCAAAAAGCTATCAAAGCCAACAAAATAGATGTTCTGCTCACCAAACTGTTTCTTTTTTTGTTTGGTTTGTTTTGTTTTAAACTTTTTTAGCTCAAGCAGCAAACCCCCCAGAAAAAGAATTATTCATATAGGTCTAAATCAAAGAGGGGAAGGAGAAAATTTCCCCCTCTGATTAGGAAACAAATTGTGGCCTTTGTACTATAGGCATAGGAAAAAAATAAGAAAATAAAAGAAAAATAAAGAAGGCAAATTAAAAATAAAGAAGATAAATATGTCCCGAGCGAGTGTAGGAGAGAGTGAGTTTTTTTAAACCCCTAGTGAAAAATGAATCATCTTTGAAAGTTCATTCCTGGACTTGTAGGGCTAGAGCTGTGAAAGGAAAGAACAGCTGAACTCCAGCGAGGTGGAGAATATCTCTGCTTTGAGACAGAGGTTGTAACAGATTCAGATTTAAAGACAACAGCTTTATTTTTCCGTGGCCTTGAGGGGATTAAGATAGGAGAGGAGTCCTGCCTTGCAACTGGAGATATAAATCCTGGAGGGTCACTCCGTAGCCATCCATCAAGCGAGAGGAAGGGAGGAGGCAGAGTCATTTTCAGTAGTAAATTTTGGGAAGAACAAGCACTAATGGCCTAAAATTAAGAAAGAAAAACATCGGGCTAAATAGTAGGAAATGCTTTATAATGGTGAGGTCAGGCAGACAATGGAGAAACCTGCCAGGGGAGGTCAGGGGCTCTCCAATAACGGAGATGCTCACGGATGGACTGAGCCACAGAGCAGGGGCTGTGCTGAAATGCTCACACACACACCCCCCCAAGCCCCTTGTATGGGGTTATCCTTATGGGGATATGTGTGATGCCCAAGGTGATGCAGCTTCTAGGTGAAATGCAAGGTTTCTGAGGAGCTTTCTTGCTCTCCCACACCCAGGAGTAAAATGTAAGGGAGGGCAGGGGGGGGCTCGACCCCTTGGAGCAGCAGAGATCTGCCCCAGCTTTTTTTTTCCAAAGGAAAACTGAGATCGCCCGAAGAGCTGGGATCATCCCCACGGGGAGGGAAGAAAGAAGCCTTTCAGCAGAGCCCTCCCACCAGGAAACTGGGAGAGCTGAGAGGAGCCCAGGGGTCCGTGTGGATGCCAGCAGAAGCCTCTTTCTTTGGGCTGTCAGGATGATTTCCTCCCAGCTCCCTGCATGGGCACCTGTGGTCTGTTACACGACACGTCGTTATATTTTTGCAACTTAGGGTGTCCATCATCACCCCCAGGCAATCGCTGTGGAGCCATGATAAATGATACACAGGCAGTTTCTTATACACACTAAATCCTCTTCTCTTGGTGGTCTGAGGGTTTGCTTAATACATTTTATTCCTCTTCTGCTTGGGTTTGTATCTTGGATCCGTTTGATACCTTCTTGCAGGTGCTGGATAGGTGCTGCAAAAAGTGCATTGCACCAAAAAAAAATTCCTATCCTCCCCTATCCAGGGGGAATCCAGTTGGCACTCTAATTTTTCTGCATTTCTAGAAGCCCTGACCCTGTTAGAAACATTAAGTAGCAGAAGTGGGGAATGCCACTTTCACAGCCCAAACCATTCAGTAGAAAGCTGCTGGAGATCTGACAGCAACGGGAGGAGAAGGAAAGGAGAAGCTGTGACAACCAGCTAAGAGCACAGGTGACATTTAGGGAAAGCCAAAACACCTCAATCCTGTTGGAATATGACCATGCGAAGACCAGCGTGTCTGAGTTTTAAAATAGAAATAATTAACAACAAAGAAATTAAAACCCTGGCTGTGGGTCTGATCTGAAAGACAGCACAGGAACACCCACCCGTGTCCTTGTGTCTGCCCTCTCCTCTGAGAGTCTTTCCTGCTTTGACGTGTTGTCCAAAACACCTCCTGAAGTGGACTGTTGAGGGCAAGGGAGCGTTTCTAATGTAGAAGGTGTAATTAAGTGCTGGTAACACGTAGCAGAGGGCACAACCAAAAGAAACACAGATTCCTCTCTCCAGCTACACCCTGTAGCATCAGCAGAGCAGGTTTCCACCAGCACGCTGGAGACACCACTCCACAAACGTGTCTCTTCTTGCCAAGAAGTGATCAGGAAGGGTTTTTCCACAGCACTGCAGTCACTCAGGGATTTGGAGAGGTTGTTCCCCATTTCCCCCCTCCAGCACCAGGTCCTTGCTGCCAGGGTGGTCCAGGACAAAGCCTCTGAGAAGATGCCTGGTCGTGGTTTCTTGGCTGAGGAAATTAGGGATATGCTGAAGGAGGAGGACAAGGACTGAAGAACTATTGCAGGAGGTCATGGGAAGCCAGCGATGGGAATCTGAAGAGGGTCAGATGTGATGTCAGGGAGGATTTTTGTAGCTGCTTTTGGACAAACCAAGAGCACAGAGGGGTGTCAGGGCACCAGTGCCTCCAGCTCGGGTGTAGGAATGGAGCTGGTTGATTTTGCCCATGATGTGAGATGAAAAAAAAAACAAACAGGGAAAGTATTAACCAGGAGGCTGAGGAGAAAGGAAGAACTTCAGGGGAATGGCACAGCCTGCTGGACTAAAGGGCAGCTCTTTCCTCTCTGAGAGCTTTGTTTCTGTCCAGCTCCTGGGGGAGGAGAGTTGGCCTACAGCTCCAGCAGTAACTTTGAATAACTTCTCAGGAAACAGCTTATTTAGATATCAGTGCCTATTCTTCAGAGGAGAGCACAGAAGAACATATTGCCTGGTACTAATGAATGGCTTTTCCACAACTCACGATGTTTACAGGGATGAGTACTCCAAGGTGTCCACCATATCTCCACTAACAGGATGGATTTTGGTGCTGAGGAAGCAAGGCTTTTTCACACACAACCCCCAAGAGGAGAGAGTTAAATATCTCTGGTTTTAATGGAGAACTAAGCAGGCGTGAGGCATCTGTTTAGAAAACTTTTCTCTTATCTCCAGGATCGAAAAGAATTCCAGAGCTGGAAGAGCAGAAATCAAGAGCAGTTCATTCACTGCCAGTGCTACAGACTGGAGGAGTTCAGGTTGAACACAACTAAGGGTGGAGTCTCTACCCACTCCAATAAACAGGTTGTCTCCACTGCCTGCAGCAGGAACAACTTTGGACCTTGATTTCTCTACTGGAGTTTGCAGTAAATAAAAGCTTCAAGCAGAATTAAAGTTGTTTCAGTTTCCAGGCTCCAGTCCTTCCAAAAGTTAACCTTTATAAAATTCAATCTAAACAAATGTTCTTCGGCTGGGTTAGGAGGACTCAGGTCATCTGATGTTCATCGTAACCTTCTGGGTCAAGGACCTCCAGCTAATGGGGTCTGTGAATTTGCCACCCAGTTTGGAAAAAAAAACTTAAGCAAAGCATTCCCAGAGAGACAATAAAGATTTTAAAGTGGAAGAAAAATACCAAAAAAACAACTTTTCAAGAACTTTGCCAAATTGTGGTGCCCAGATCCCACACAATTTTTGCACCTCAGGAACCAGCCCTGTGTCCAAGTTCCCTTTGCAGCCTCCATCCACAAAGCTGTGCTGGTAGGAGCTGGTTTCACACAGGAAGAGTTTTTAGGTGTGTGAGTTGAATTCTGACCACAAACCCTGATCTCCAAAGGACCTGAGGGCTCTGGGCTGGGCTTCTTTTAGTTGCAAGGCTGCAAAGCAGAATTTAAGCCACCCAATCTCAACCATCCATGCAACGTGCCTTTGGCAGAGGTCAGCCCTCTACTTCTGCTTTCACAGTCCAGCTCAGGCAGCATCTCTCTGCTCAGTATTTTTACACACAGCAATCCTCAGCCAAAGGCTCCTTTTTTTTTACAAAGCACAGCCACTCCAAAAATAAGCAAACAGAACTTAACAGCTACCACCTCAAAGCTCTCACCTCCATGTTCCAAGACAGGGTAGGTCCCTAATTCCAAATTGTTGGCTCTGGGAATCTTTCTCGTGGCTGGGGTTTGGCTGCATCTGGTTGAGCAAGTTTTTACAACGTCATGGCTGATCAAGGTAATTTTCAGTGACAACTTTCAGCCTCTCGCAGGTCAAGGTTAAGAGGGAAAGGGAAATTGCAAAGGGGAGGTGCTCGTGCTGCTCTTTGAGGTGGGGAGGGCTGCAAGAGAGAGGACTTGTGCTGAAATTAAAGGGGTTATTGTAATTCAGAGGAGCTGTTAGAAGGACAGGAAAAAGCAGGTCTGTGGCACCAATGACCAGATGAGAAGAACAGCTTTAAAACCATCCGTAGCAAATCCATTCCCAACCATCAGCTGTCTGGTCCAGGCTGTTCCAGGGAAGGGTGGTTGCCTTGCTGGGCATTTGGAAAGCAGTTTGACCAGGTCTGGAAAATCTCTTCCAAACCAGGACCTGTCTCCCAGCAGAGTCAAAACTTCCACAGACTTTCTGCCTGTGCTGGGCAGGTTGAGAGCAGTCCTGTCATCTCAAATCATAACTCAAACCACGGTCACAGCTTGACTCTACACCATCCTCCTCTCCAAAATCAGCAGACCCACGTGAAGGAGCTGAGCTTGCAGCTACTCATCACGGTGGGGGGGGACCAAAAAAGGATGATGCAGGCTTTGCAAAGCAAAAAAACCACCTTTCCTCACCCACAAGAACAAATGAATCAGCTGCCTGAGCTAAATCCCTGAGCTAAGCTGGTGTGATGCATTTAGCTGCATTGAACCATTTCTTGCCCTGTCCTCCTGCAGGGTTTCATGACCTCTGAAACACTGATGCCCAGCTGAAGAAACCAAAAAGACAGCATCTCTCTGATTCATTCTCCTGCTCCAAAATAGAAATAGAAACCAGCCAGGCAGAGGCTGGATGCCCCAATTTCCCAGGGTTGAGTCTGTCAGGCTGGAATCAGAGGTTTAAAAAATCTGAAGGGTGAGAAGCACCCTCTATTTTTAGGTTTATTAGGTTTGAGGACAACTTAAGATTCATTTTTGAAGATGTCAAGGGCACCCAGCTCCTGTTAACTTTAGGCTGAGTTGTGACTGCTCATCACTTTGGAGGAAGATGATGCTCTGGGGAGGCATCCTCGGGAGACTGGGAGTTTTGCCATTATCTTTGAATTAAGCAGGACTTTGGTCCTAAAACTCAGCTCTTCAAAATCAGGAAGTTTAGCAATCAATACCAACAGTGTTGTAGGGCAAAAATATTACATTGTAAATTTATCCTCAATCAGCTCATCTTTCTCAGAGGTGTGGGATGGAATTAGAATTTGGAGCTGTGAAGTAAATCCAGAAAAGGAGCATTTGGGCTGATGGGTATCCTCAAGGGGATTACATTCCTTGCCCTGTGCTTATGACTCCACTTTCTCCACATCCAGCCTTCCATGCACTTTGGGATATCCTCAAACCTAGGCAATGAAAAGGAGACCTTGGAAGGGACCTTGAAGAGCATCTAGTTCCAACCCCCCTTCCATGGGCAGGGACACCTCCCACTAGCCCAGGTTGCTCAATGCCCCAACCAACCTCATCTTGAACATATTTCCCCCTTCTTAATTTGATCATTTGGCTAGTGGATTACTGGCATTAAGAGGGAATTATTGATCAAATGTATTGAACTTTTAAAGGGATGCTCATTGAAACAGAGAGTTTATCAGGGGAGTAAAGGAACCAGATTTAGCTGGCAAGGGAAAGCTGAATAACAGATAGAGCCCAAATGAGGCAAAGCAGTAAGTTGTCAGAGTGGTAGAAGTAATTTAATGGAGATATAGAATATTTAGAGATTGTGTTAG